>NC_044564.1:61044215-61346331 GCF_007565055.1 Rhinopithecus roxellana | reverse complement strand
TATCATATTTTTTATTACTATAGCTTTGAGTTCAGGAAATGTAGTGCATCAAGCTTTGCTATTTTTATTCAAAATTACTTGTAGTTTGGGAGGCTTTATGAGTACCTTGGGAGGCTGAGGTGGGAGAAGCACTGGAACCCTGGAGTTTGAGACCACACAAAAATTAGTCCGGTGTGGTGGCGTGCACCTGTAGTCCCAGCTATTCAAGAGGCACAGGTGAAAGGATCACTTGAGCCCAGGAGGTTAAGACTGTAGTGAATCGTGATTGTACCACTGTACTCCAGCCCAGGTGAGAGAGTGAAACTCTATACCAAAAAAAAAAAAAAAAAAAAAAGTTAATTTGGTATTTGGAGTGTTCATGGTTTCATACATTTTAGAATTGTATTTTTTATTTCTGTGAAACATGCCATTGGAATATGGTAGGGATTGTGTGGAATCTGTAGATTGTTTGAGGTAGCATGGACGTTTTAATATTTTATTTGCTTGTGTCTTCTTCAATTTATTTCACCAGTGTTTGATAGTTTTCATTATACAGATCTTCTACCTCCTTGGTTAAATTTATTCATAAGTATTTTATCCTTTCTGATGTTATTGCAAATGGGATTGTTTTCTTAATTTTGTTCTCAAATGGTTAATTGTTAGTGTATAGAAATACAACATGATTTTTCATGTTGATTTTGTATCACAAAACTTCACTGAAATCATTTATTCTAACAGTTTTATAGTGGGGTTTGAGGGTTTTCTCTATATAAAATGAAGTCATTTTCAAACAAATACTTTGGCTTTCTGCTTTCTGATTTGGATTCTTTTTCTTCTTCTTACCTAATTGCTCTGGTTAGGACATTATTACATTGAATAGAAGTGGTAAGAGGGACACATTTGTCTTGGTCCTGATCTTAAAGGAAAACCTTTCAACTTTTCATCATTGAGTCTAATTTTTACTGTTGGCTTGTAACATGTGGCCTTTATTATGTTGACTTATATGTCCACTACATGTAATTTCTTGAGAGTTTTGTCATGGAAAGATAATAAATTTTGTCAAATTCATTTTCTGCATCTATTGAGATCATGTGAAATTTATCCTTCATTCTGTTAGTGTGGTATACAACACCTTTTGACTTGCATATGTTGAACCATCTTTCAGCCCAGAGATAAATCCTACTTGATTATGGTGAATGACCCATTTGCACAGGGATAAATCCCAATTGATCATTGTGAATGATCCTTTTAAAGTGATGATGAATTAAATTTGCTAATATTTTATTGAGGATTTTTACATCTATGTGCATCAGAAATATTGGTGAATAATTTTCTTTTAGCATCTTTATCTGGGTTTGGTATGAGGGTAATTCTGGCCTTTGGAAATGAGTTTAGAAGTATTCCCTTTTCAAATTTTTAGAAACGTTTGAAAAGGACTGGTTTAATCATTTAAATATTTGGTTGAATTCATTCATGAAGACATTTTGCCCCAGACTTTTCTTTTTGGGAGATTTTCATAAGTGCTTCAAACCCTTTACATGATCATTGTTAGTCTATTTATGTTTTCCATTTCTTCATGACTCAGTTCTAGTAGGCTATATGCTACTTGGAATTTATTAATTTCTTCTAGGCTATCCAATTTATTGATGTATTGTTAATAACCTGCTACAATCTTTTGTATTACTATGGCATAAGTTCTTAGATCTTCTCTTTCATTTCTAACTTATTGAGTTATCTCTTTTGTTCTATTTTTGGCTAAAGGTTTATCAATTTTGTTTGTCTTTAAAAACTCTGTTTTGTTAATCATTTTAATTGTCTTTCTAGTATCCATTTTATTTATGCTCTAATCTTTATATTTTCTTTCTGCTAACTCTGGGTTTATTTGTTCTTTTTCTAGTTTCTTCAGATGTAAAATCAGGTTGCTTATTTGAGATCTTTATTATTAATAAATGTAGGCATTTGTCAGTATGAACTTCCCTCTTAGGACTTCTTGTACTGCATCTTATACATTTTTGCATGTTGTCTTTTTCTTTTTCATTTGTCTACTGATACTTTTTTATTCCTTCTTTGGCCCATTTCATCAAGAGTGTGTTGTTTACTTTCCACATATTTGTGAATTTTCCTATTTTTCTCCTCTTACAGACTTCTAGCTTCATACCACTGGATTGATACCAATCTTACCAAATATATCAAATATCTCTTAAGATATTTGATATAATTTCAGTCCTCTTAAATTTGCTCAGATTTACAATCTAACACAATATACCCTGGAGAATATTCTGTATACACTTGAGAAGAACGTGCATTCTGCTTTTGTTAAATGGCATTTTCTGCATATGTCTCTAAGGTCCGTTTGATCTATAGTGTTCGTCAAGTCTGCTGTTTCCTTATTGATTTTCTGTCTGGATGATATATCCATTATTGAAATCCCTTACTATTGTATTACTATTTTTCCTTTCAGTTCTGTTTATATTTTTGTTACATATTTGGGTGTTCCAAAGTAGAGTGCATACATATTTACAATTGTTACATCCTTTTGATGATTCGATTCCTTTATCATTATATAGTGACTTTTTTTTTCTCTTGTGACAGATTTTGACTGAAAGTCTATTTTGTCTCATATGAGTACCACTGCTTCCTTTTGGTTACCATTTCCATGGAATATCTTTTTCTGTCCCTTCACTTTTAGCCTATGTACGTCCTTAAAGCTAAAGTTAGTCTCTCGTAGGGAGCATATTGCTGCAAGTTTTTTAAAATATACTAAGTCACTGTGTATTTCTTGATTGGATAATTTAATCTGTTTACAATTAAAGCAATTATTGATTGGCAAGGACTTATTACAGGCACACCTTTGAGGTATTACAGATTCAGTTCTGGTATATCACCATAAAGCAAACATCACTGTGAAGTGAGTGATACAAAATTTTTGGATTCCCATAAATATAAAAGTTATGTTTATACTATACTATGGTCTATGAGGTGTGAAATGCCATATGTCTAAAAAACAATGCATACACCTTAATTAAAAAATAACATATTGGTAAAAACTGCTAACGATTATATGAGCCTTCAGTGAGTTGTAATCTTTTTGCTTATGAAGCATCTTGCCTCAATGTTGATGGCTGCTAACTGATGAGGGTGGTAATTGCTGAAGGTGGAGGTGGCTGGCACATTTTTTAAGATAACAGTAAAGTTTGCCACTTTGATTTACTCTTCCTTTCCTGAAAGATTTCTGTGTAGCATACAATGCTGTTTGATAGGATTTTATCCACAATAGAACTTCTTTAACAATTGGAATCAATCCCCTCAAACTCTGTCACTGCTTTATTAACTAGGTTTATGTAATGTTCTAATCCTTTGTTGTCATTTCAACAGTATCCATAGCATCTTCATCAAGAGTAGGTTCCACTACAGTAAACCTTTTTTTTTTTTTTTGAGATGGATTCTCGCTCTGTCACCCAGGCTGGAGTGCAGTGGTGCGATCTGGGCTGACTGCAAGCTCCACCTCCTGAGTTCACGCCATTCTCCTGCCTCAATCTCCCAAGTATCTGGGACTACAGGTGCCCGCCACCATGCCCACCTAATTTTTTTGTATTTTTAGTAGAGACATGGTTTCACCATGTTAGCCAGGATGGTCTCGATCTCCTGACCTCATGATCTGCCCACCTCAGCCTCCCAAAGTGCTGGAATTACAGGCGTGAGCCACCATGCCCAGCCCACTTTCTTTGCTCATCCTTAAGCAACTTCGCATTTGTTAAAGTTTCATCATGAGATTTTTGGCAATGCTGTCACATCTTCAGGTCCCACTTGCAATTCTAGTTCCTTGCAGTTCTACCACATCTGTAGTTTCTTCTTTCACTGAGTTCTTGAACGCTTCAAAGCCATCTGTGAAGGTTAGACTCAACTTCTTGCAAACTGCTTTTTTTTAAAAAATAAATAAATAAATAAATAAATAAATAAATAAATATATTTATTTATTTATTTATTTATTTTTTTAAAAAATAAATAAATAAATAAATAAATAAATAAATTTATTTATTTATTTATTTATTTATTTATTTTAAGATGGAGTTCACTCTTGTTGCCCAGGCTGGAGTACAATGACGCGATCTTGGCTCACTGCAACCTCTGCCTCCCGGGTTCACACGGTTCTCTTGCCTTAGCCTCCTGAGTAGCTGGAATAGCAGGTGTGGGCCACCAAGCCCAGCTAATTTTTGTATTTTTAGTAGAGACGGGGTTTCACCATGTTGTTTAAGCTGGTCTCGAACTCCTGACCTCACGTGATTCTCCCGTCTAGGCCTCCCAAAGTGTTGGGATTACAGGCATGAGCCACCGTGCCCGGTGGCGAACTGCTTTTAATGTTGCTATTGTGACTTCCTCCCATGAATCACAAATGTTCTTACTGGCATCTAGAATGCTGAATTCTTTCCAGATGATGTTTGATTTACTTTGCCCAGATCCATCAGAAGAATCACTATCTATGGCAGCTACAACTTTAAAAGATGTATTTATTTAATAATAAGACCTGACAGTCAAAATTACTACTTGATTTATGGGTTGCAGTATGGCTATTGTGTTAGCAGGCATAAAAACATTGATATCCTTTATACCTTCATCAGAGAGCTCTTTAGGTGACTATGTGCATTGTCAATGAGCAACAGTATTTTAAAAGAAATCTTTTTTTTTTTTCCTGAGCAATAGGTTTCAACAAGTAACGTAAAATATTCAGTCAACCATGTGGTAAAGTGATGACAAAGCTGTCATCCATTCTTTGTTGTTTTTATTTCTAGAGCACAGGCAGAGTAGATTTAACACAATTATTAAGGGCCCTAGAATTTTCAATATGGTAAATCAGCTTTGGATTCAACCTATGGTCACCAGCTGCGTTAGCCCTTAAGAAGAGAGTAAACCAGTCTTTTGAAGCTTTGAAGCCAGGTATTGACGTCTCCTTTTTTGCCATCAGAGTGCTAGATGCCATCTTTTTTCAGTAGAAAGCTATTTTGTCTACATTGACTGAAAGCCTTACCAATAACATAAGCGGTTGATTAACACATATTTTGTGTAGTCTATGTAGTATATATTCTTACAATAAAGTCACCTAAAGAAAATTCTTTTTAAAACAATCATGTGGAAGGAAAAATACTTGCTTTTTGTACCTGGAAGTAGATCATGATAAGGTTCTTCATCTTCGTCTTTACATTGAGTAGCCTGGGGGGGTTGAGGAAGAAGGGGAGGTAGAAGGGTAGGCAGGAGAGGCAGGCACACTTGGTATAACTTTTGTTGGAAAAAATCCACATGTAAGTGAACTCACACAGTTCAAACCCATGTGGGCCAAGTGTACTTCAACTCTGCTATTGAATTTACATAAATACCTCTATTGTTAACTGTCATTTGATGTGTGTTTGATAATTTCCAACCTCCTGAATGTTTTACTCCAACGTCAAATTTACATCTAGTATCAAAGTCACCATTTTCCCTTCTGATTTCCTGTTCCTGATCATGGAATGTCGCATGTCTTGGTCAGACACATTCTGAATGTCAGTGTTAGCTTCACATTTCCCTTTTCCTTCTCTTCCAGTATTTAGCCAATTATTTGAAAAATTCAACTGATGTTACATTCTCACTCCTAATTTCGTTACCCCTCTCGTGAACAACTGACAAGATTCATTCAAATTTGTATTTACTCTGCATAAATCATTGTGAAATCACTTAATCCTTTGATCTTCAAACTCTTGTCTCTATTACGTTGTAGTGGCTGAGGCCCTTTATCCGCTGAAGGTTCACTGCTGAAATGAATTGACAGTAGACAGAATGGACAGAAAAAGAGGCATACAAACTTATTAACATGCACATTGACATGGGAGACCCACAAATACGAGACTCAAAAGAAGGGCCAGATAGTTTGGGATTAAATGCCCTCTTCAGGCCAGGCACAGTGGCTTCTGCCTGTAATCCCAGGTCTTTGTGAGGCTAAGGTGGGAGGGTCAATTGAGGCCAGAAATTTGAGACTAGCCTGGGCAACATAGTGAGACATTGTTTCTATGAAAAATACAAAATAAAAATTAGCTAGGCATTGTGACATGTACCAGTAGGTTTATATGCTCAGTAGATGAGGTGAGAAGATAGCTTGAGCCCAGGAGTTAGAGATTACAGTGAGCTGTTTTTGATCCACTGCATTCTAGCCTGTAAAACAAAGCAAGACCCAGTATCTAAATTAATTAAATAAAAATTAAACTATAATCATAAGGGAGATGGAAGTTGGGTCTGTAGCCAATTTTAGAGTGGATAGTAAATAATTTTTAGAGGAAATAACTGGAACCAGGGGGCAGACATTATCTTATGATTTTATTTAAAAAAAAAAAAAAAAACTGAATGGGATGAGCAGGTTAAAGGAAAGTGAGGGGCAAAACTGCACCGTGAACAATGATGGTCTTATTATATAGACTCCCAGGCAGTCTCTCTGTGTTGCCCTCAGAAAATAGATACAAAGCCTATCCTGGTATGGTGATGATATTTTGTCTTTCCTTTTCCCCAGTGGTTAATCTTTTCTGGTTATTTGATGAGGTTCCTAGAAAGTGGGTTTTAAGACAATTGCATCTCTATGGAAAGGACTTTTCTGGTCAGATAAGGAAATTCCCAAGTTCTTTTCAGGGCTTTGGTGGAGGTGGGGAAGAAAAACAAGAGATTAAAAAGTACTTGTATCTGAGGAAGTTTTAGGGCCTTCCAACTTAATATAATTCAAAATGCTCAGCAGGCCAAAACACTGTAATTTGGAGAATCGTTCTCTGTGCCCCCAGTAACCTATAAAACATAGCAGTTATGGAGTATGCAATAGTTACAAACAATTTCAAACATAAGGATTAGAGAAACTGATGAAGGGTGGCTTAAACAGGGATTAATAATATTCTCATATATTCATAGATGCTCAACCTAGATAGTTGCCTATTTTGGTTTCACTCTTTTCTCATTTAGAAAAACAAAAGGGGACAGCTCACCATTAGCACTCATTTAATTTTTACATAAATACACTCTTGGAGGCGGAAGCAAATCTGACTGATTTTCAGTATGAAAATGCAATACAAAAACTGCTCTTAGATTTATTTCTAAACAGAACAAACATCAGAATTACCTGAATCATCAGAATCATCTGTTGTGGAAAAATTGGATTTTTCAAATGAATCTTCAGGCAATAGCAGTTCCATAATGAAGTTAGCATCATGCGTAGAAATCCTCCATTTTCTAGGAGCTGAAATTTTCAGCTATCAAGAATCACTGTATTTTTGTAAAAGAAAATACCAGTAGTAGAAATAGAATGCTATAAATAGAATGACGTCTTTTGTTTCCAAAGCGAATATACTAGAGCAATGCGTAAATAATAATAAAAGCAAGATATTTTCACAAAGTTGTCTCAGGGTGAATGTTGTAGCTGCAAGCATCAGCAGAGAGTATTCTTGGGGCATATGGGAAAATGATTAACAAGGGGAGAAGTCAGAGCAGAGGGAATCTATCTCTTCACCATTACTATTGCCTTTTCTCTGAAATCTTCCCACAAGCTTCCCAGCCAACATCGCATCTTGTTTGACAACCATAACTGAACTCATGCCCACCTGTTTCCTGAAATCAGAGGATTTTCAATACTTACCTTCATATGAGTATGTGAAGTGTGCTTGCATGTGTTAACAAGAAGGGGACAGGGAAGAGAAAACATATATTAGGTGATTAAGCACATTTGCAGGGTATCTTCCACCGCACCACTCAGATTGTTACCTGCTTGCTCAAAATCTTTAGTAACTCCTGTAGCAACTCAATTCTTGCCTCCATGGAAATAATTCTGCTGAGGGGCATAAGATAGAGACTGAGGCAAGTTTTGGGGCGGGAGTGAAAGTTTATTATAAAATTTTAGAGCAGGAACAAAAAGAAATACACTTGGAAGAGGGCCAAGTGGGTGACCTGAGAGATCCGAGTATTCCATCTGACCTTTGTCTTGGGTTTTTTTTTACATTGGCATTGTTCTGAGGTTTGCATTTCTTTTCTCCATGTTCTTCCTTTGGGGTGGGTTGTTCACATACTCAGTGGCCTGCCAGCACTTGGTAGGGGCCATAAGTGCAGTGTGTTTACTGAAGTTGTACGCGTGCTCACAAGAGCTGTTTATCTCTTACCAGTTGAGTGTTCCTAGAGGAAGGTCAGATACCAGTTAAACCCTGCCATTTTGCCTCTTAGTGTGCATGCTTGAGCCCACTCGCCCAACTCCTGAGATCTTATTGGGAAGCTGCTGATCACCGTTAGGCGCTTCTGTTTAAGAAACCACCCTGAGCAGGCTTAGTGTGAGCAACAAGGCTGTTTATTCACTTGGGTGCAAGTAGGCTGAGTCTGAGAAAGGAGTCAGCAAAGGGTGATGGGATTATCATTGGTTCTTATAGGTTTGGGATAGTTGGTGGAGTCAGGAGCAATTTTTTGTGGTCAGGGGATCGATGTTACAAAGTCCATTCTCAAGGACTGGGAGAATGTTAAAAAGTACATTCACAAGGATGAGAATATCACAAAGTACATTATCACAAGGGTGGGGGAATGTCACAATGGCTTGACCATGGTGCCGTCAGCTCAGAGGACCTTATAATCACCACCATCTTCAGGTGTTTTCTATCTGAGAGATTGCTTTTTTTTTTTTTTTTTTTTTTTTTTGGCACAGACTGCAACCAACTGTTACTTTAGAGAGGCAGTGTGATAACTGCCTGACCATCTTCTGATGGTTGCCTGACATTGCTGGGGGTGAATCAGGGCTCTCTTGCCTTGCTCACGGCTGCCTTCCTACTCTAACACTAGCAACCTTTAAATAAGACCCGTGCATCCTATAATTCTTATGCCTGTGTAAATTTACCTCATCTCCTTTTACTCTTTTCTTTAGTGATCCTTTATATCTAATGGCTGTTAGATATGGTAACAGCATGACAAATGGTTTAGCATGGTAAACCATTTGAGGGTTAGGTTCACTGTTCCCTCTAAAAACTACTTATGTGTAAGCTATTGAGTGAATATATTAATTTGGTTCACTTTATTTATTTATTTACTTATTGGACTTCTTTTCTACTTTGTGCATTCTCTTCTTTCTGTACTTCTTACAAAAGTCTGTTAACGTTGCTTTTAAGCTCTATTTCTCACTCAGTAAGAGTATTTTTCTGAGTTCAGGAGGAACATTAATGTTCTTGAGCAAGAGGCTGACAAACACACGTTTGAAAGGTCATTCTTCCTTTGAGAATATAGTAAGTAGGTACCATTTCAACAAAATTGCATTTTAAGCTGAAAAAATTAGAATCTAGCTTTCACCGAAGAATAGCTTTTCTAGCACCAATAATAAAGGCATAAAAGTGTATTTTAAGAAATCTCAATATGTGTAAACCCTAAGTTATAATAGAAAAAAAGCTTTAAATATTCAAATTTACTTTTTTATTTTGTAAAACTAATCTGAAAGGGTTCCTTCAGATAGCAAATATTTACACTTGATCTGTTTTCCACTTAACTGAACTGGTATAGTGTCGATCTAGGAATAAACCTGTGAAGTCAAACCACCCGTGTTTGAACTCTGCCTCTGTTCTAATACTGTTACTTCCTAACCAGTCACTTAATTGACAGCCCAATCTGTCATTAATAACAATATCACTATAAAGACTGAGGCTAATAATGAAATCATTATTGTACATTTGCCGAACAAAGGGCACCAGGCAAAGCACTTATATATTACTTCTTCTAATGCTACTAGATCATTGTGAGGTTGTTAATATTCATTTGGGGATTGTTGAGACATTTGCTTGAAGCCGCACAGTAAATGGCAGAATTTCGATAAGCCTGGCCCCAGAACCCATGCTCCAAGCTACTATGGTATTTGTTTTTTTCTGATTAAAAGAGACTGTTTATACTTAATTCCAAAATTCCTATGAGGATCAATTTAGATATTACACAATTGCACTATATAAACTGTGCAATATTTTAAAATGTAAAGTATTACTATCACTAATTTTTAAACATATTTTATGTATGATCACATTTTCACCTTTAGGACAATCGTATAAAATTGTAATACTTAACAAATAATTTCATCTATCAGGTTAATATTTCAATTGCTTATGTAAAATGTGGATGAAATTTAACATAATATAAAAATTCTATTTTGAATCATCGGATTATAATCAAACATTTTATATATAAAAAGCACACCTTGCCGTCGCTCTCCAACGCCAGCGCCGCCTTTCGCTCGCCAAGCTCCAGCCGAAGGAGAAGGCGGGTAAGTGAGGAGGTCTCTGTACCATGGCTCGTACAAAGCAGACTGCCCGCAAATCGACCGGTGGTAAAGCACCCAGGAAGCAACTGGCTACAAAAGCCGCTCGCAAGAGTGCGCCCTCTACTGGAGGGGTGAAGAAACCTCATCGCTACAGGCCTGGTACTGTGGCGCTTCGTGAAATTAGACGTTATCAGAAGTCCACTGAACTTCTGATTCGCAAACTTCCCTTCCAGCGTCTGGTGCGAGAAATTGCTCAGGACTTTAAAACAGATCTGCGCTTCCAGAGCGCAGCTATCGGTGCTTTGCAGGAGGCAAGTGAGGCCTATCTGGTTGGCCTTTTTGAAGACACCAACCTGTGTGCTATCCATGCCAAACGTGTAACAATTATGCCAAAAGACATCCAGCTAGCACGCCGCATACGTGGAGAACGTGCTTAAGAATCCACTATGATGGGAAACATTTCATTCTCAAAAAAAAAAAAAAAAAAATTCTCTTCTTCCTGTTATTGGTAGTTCTGAACGTTAGATATTTTTTTTCCATGGGGTCAAAAGGTACCTAAGTATATGATTGCGAGTGGAAAAATAGGGGACAGAAATCAGGTATTGGCAGTTTTTCCATTTTCATTTGTGTGTGAATTTTTAATATAAATGCAGAGGTGTAAAGCATTAATGCAAGTTAAAATGTTTCAGTGAACAAGTTTCAGCGGTTCAACTTTATAATAATTATAAATAAACCTGTTAAATTTTTCTGGACAATGCCAACATTTGGATTTTTTTAAAACAAGTAAATTTCTTATTGACGGCAACTAAATGGTGTTTGTAGCATTTTTATCATACAGTAGATTCCATCCATTCACTATACTTTTCTAACTGAGTTGTCCTACATGCAAGTACATGTTTTTAATGTTGTCTGTCTTCTGTGCTGTTCCTGTAAGTTTGCTATTAAAATACGTTAAACTATAAAAAAATAAATAAATAAATAAATAAATAAATAAATAAATAAAAAGCACACCTCGACCGGGTGCGGTGGCTCACGCCTGTAATCCCAGCACTTTGGGAGGCCGAGGCGGGCGGATCCCAAGGTCAGGAGATCGATTGAGACCACGATGAAACCCTGTCCCTAGTAAAAATATAAAAAATTAGCCGGGCGTGGTGGCGGGCACCTGTAGTCCCAGCTACTCAGGAGGCTGAGGAAGGGGAATGGCTGATCCCAGGAGGCGGAGCTTGCAGTGAGCCGAGATCACGCCACTGCACTCCTGAGCGGGGGCGGGGACAGAGCGAGACTCCGTCTCAAAAAAAAAAAAAAAAAAAAAAAAAAAAAAAAGCCACACCTCATATCTCTACCAAGTGCATGGTATGCTAAAGAAGTAAACTTTGTATTAGATCAAAGTCTTGTTTAGATTAAATGCCTTTATATTAGTGAGTTTCATAATATGATTTCTCCCCACAAATTATTTAACATTTTATGTATGTATTCAATAAACGTTTATTCAGCACCTACTAGGTGCCAAGAACTGATTGAAATAAAATCTGAGAGACTTCCTTAAGAGTTAAGGAAAGATAGAAGTTCCTTTCTGGTTGAAAATGTATAATGTTAAAAGCCATATAAAATTTTTTGTTCATAGAAATTTTAGAACACGTTCATGAATTCACAGTTTTAGTAGATATTCAATTTACCCTTTAAAACTTTTTTTTTGATTAGTTTCCGGTGTGCTGATACATTAATGTGTGATTCAATAGCTGGATCCATATTTCCAGCCATTTCCAAGTGGGCTTCAGGGATGGGAAATTCAGTGCAGTGTACTGCTATAGTGTGAAATCTTGCATGATTATATAATTGCCCTGTTTCAGAGTCAAAGCTTCTTTCAACTAAAAGAACTCTAGGGGACCAAAAGAAATGTAGAGGGATGAGACTGGACATACATAGCAGTACTTGCTTCTAGTGAAAAATAGTTTTTCTTGAGGTTAGAAGCTGATCGAAAACAGCCATCAGATAACCTTTGTACATTTAAAAAAAACAAACAAAAAACACACACACACTACATTTCTGATGATGTACATTTTAACATTGGAATGCAGCAATGTAGGCACAGTTCTTGTTCCATTGCCCCAGTAAGAGACCTCAGTTAAGATAGGCACCCACAAACTTCTACTGAGATAGTGAAACACAACAAAATCTACATCTCTTGTTTGCTCTTGTATATTGTAAAACTACGATGTCAGGATCTTTCTGATATTTCATTAAAATACTTCAAGTTCATTAACATATGAGCTTCTCTTTAAAAGATAAATTCCTTTTTTATTTGATTTTTTTGTTTTTACCTTTAATAATCACATGTATTAGTTTGAGAGGAAAACCAGTTTCTTCCTGAAAGAAAAGAGAAAAAGGCATTTGTAAATGTAAAATTTTGTTTTCCCCTCACAGACATCATTGGTATGCCAGGCAGAGATCCTAGACATCAAGAAGGCACCAGCTACAATTATATTTATTTGTCAGATACCTTATTAAAACAGTACTAACTCTGCTGGCCATGAAGTTTTATCTATTTGGGATGCTCATTATGATAAGTTAAAATTTCACTGATGTATTTAAAAATGAGAAAATGCAGAAAAACTGTTGTTGGAAGTACTATCCCATTAATTTAAGAAAAGAAATAATTATTTCTGAATTGTAGATACTGAAGCAATCTATTGAAAAAACACAGTTTCTTCAATTCTGCAGCTATATTGAGAGTGATTTAAAAATTTGTGTTTCTTACAAGAGTTTGATATTTTTTACTACCAATGAGGATTATCACTGAATGGTTTACTGACTTACTGACTTGCTGTTTTTGTTGTTGTTGTTGTTGTTGTTGTTGTTTATCAAAATGTCCAGTTAAGTGACGGTGAAAGCAACATTAGTATTTTCCCCAAATTACTCCAATAGTAGACCACCAACATTTTCAGTGATTTAGTGTATCTTTTTCTACTTGCATAATGCTTACATATCTAGCAATACATTTGCCTAATTATAGATTTTTAAAATTATAATAAACTGATATGGATATGCTGCAAAATATGTCTTAGACAGTTTTTGCAGAATCAGATGAAAATATTTTGTGGAACTAGGTTTTCCAAGGAAATTCCATGTAGTTCAATAATAGTAAATTTGATCATCTTACCATGCTTAAAATTAATATAATTAGTATAGTGTTTGGTACTCTTAAAATATCTCAAATTGTATGCATTATTAATGTAATGCAAAAGAAAATGTGTATGAGAAAGAGACAATGAATAAACAATGGTGAGTTTGTTTCATTAGAATTTTTTTGTGGGGGAGGGAGAGGTTGCCAGCATGTGGTAGAGGTCAACAGAGAATTTACGGAGAAAAAGCTGATAGGTGTATTCATTCAAAAAGCATTTACTGAGCTCCAACTATAAGCTAGGTGCTGTTCTGGATACTGGGTATGGAGAGTTGAATTTTTTTTTTTTTTAAAGTTCCTAGCATCCTGGGCTTTGTGTGATATGAGTTACTATATGGCTAAGCTTTCCCACAAAAAGTTTCTGAACATATATTTGTAAGAGTTCCCTAGGCTATAGAGCAGAGATGTACAAAGTGGAGATTATCCACATGTTAGAACAACAAGGTATTTCATATTTGGAACCCAGAGATTAAGTTTGGGTTATGTGGCTAATTTAGGAACAAATTATTGCTTAATATAAAATAGTGCATTAACTTCAAATCTAAGGAGGCAGGGAGCAAGTTATAATGACATGCCCTTTTGACCTAAGGACATCTTAGTTCATACAATTGCCAAGAATACAAAATATGGACATATTTGGATGAAAAATGAGGGAAACAACAGGATTCCTATCAACCTACAGGAATCTTGATCTCAAACATTTCCATTACATTATGCATATTTCAGGAGTAAAATAAAAGCAATTTTAAACTGAGTTTAAATTATCATATTGGACCAATAGGAGTCCTGGACTGGACTGTTACTGCACTAATTCAAGGAGATGAAAGACAGTATTCAAATAAACTAGACTACACCTTAAGCAACTTGCGTGGCAATTAAGCAATTGGTGCTAAATAAATTCAATTTGAAATTCATAAGATGAAATAATTTTTTTCTCAATACCCACCAACTCGCCATATATCCTTAAATTTTGAAAATTATCCAACCTGACTCCATTCTCGTATAAACAGAACAATAACCTTTATCTGTTATCATTATAGTCTTCTGATTGTGAGCACTGCTTGTCTAAGTTATGTGCCAACATGTATCCTGGTGCCTTAAAGAGCATCCTTCTGATTTATAGACAGTAGACATAAGAACTTGCAGTGGCCTGGTCAATTTCTTAAGCCGCAGTTAATTAGTATCCTTCCGTTTGCTGAATTTAACCTCTAATAGCTGAAATGTGTCCTCCAACAGCGAAATTATTACCCTATAAACTCAAAACAATTATTGACCAATCAGTTAATAAAATGAATTGTCAGAATTGCAGGTAAAACTGCTTTTCTTAGTCCAACAAAAGTTTTGTTTGCTTACTCCAATGGTCACAGAAATATGTTCCCTTTATGTACTTTGGTAAACTTGCCTTGGTACAGATTATTTAAAATTAACAACCAAAGAGGTATAATAAGAGCCACAGTGAGATTAGTATGCTTTATAAACTCAGAACAGGTTATAGAAGGGCAGCCTTTGACAAAAGGAAAATCCCATTGGAGTTTAGGTACAGTGCATTTCCTTTCGTGTTTTATATTTAAAGATACTTTTTTTTTTTAATCCTCTTTAGCTTGCTTGTATTATACCTGGTGCAGGATAGAGAAAAGTGGGTCCGCTTAAAGCTAGTAGCTTTTCTTCATCAGAGAGGACTTATATGCATGCAAGCATTTTCCTTTCTAACAATGTATACCGGGTACTCACCGTTTAAAAATTGCATTTATATTTGTCACTAAAAAGACCTCTAAAATCAAAGTTGTTACATGATGGAAGTGCCTAATATTTACTTTTGATATAAGATGACTTTTAAATCAGTGTCTGATTCTTTTTTCCTTCTCAAATGCAAACATAAATAAATAAAAAACAGTTGAGTGTCTATTTATAACATCTTTCTAATTTAAATACATTCTAAACTCTTAGTATAGAACATGGAGATTAGTACTTGGACAGTTGCCAAAAAGCTCAAGTAATCATTTATCTCCTTTAGAGATGTAAATGCTTGTGTTGCATATCCCTTAAGAAATGTTCATTGAATTTTGAGTGGCTATTGTTTTACAAGCTTTAAATTGCTTGTTATATGTACTGCTATCAGCTAGAGTTGTGGATGAGCTCTTTTATTGACCCTTAAACACCTTTCAACATTACATAAATTGAGCAAATATAATTAAATACCAAATATTAATAAAATATCATTCAATCAGTCAAAATACATTTATCAGGTATTTACCATGTGCTGACAGAGCTACGAAGTATCAAACAAGTGGTTTCTGTCTTCCAGGAACCCATGGTCTATAGACAATGATCCTTCCTTTGTTCATCTATTCAATTTCAAACGGTTCTCTCTTTACAGACCTATGATTCATTAGTTATAAATCATTAAAGGGTCTTTTAAAATCATTTAATTATTGCCCCTTGGCTTTTACCCTTTTTTTCCAAGGAACCTGTGATTTAGGATCACACTAGTCCCTTTTCTTTCCAAATGGCTGAGTTCATATACATTTAAGAAATGTTAAATAAAGATTTTTGCAAAACTGGGGAATATCTTAAATATTTTATTTTTTTAAAGACAAGATCTTGCTTTGTCCCCAGGATGGAGCACGGTGACTCGATCAGCTCACTGCAGGCTGGAATTCCTTGACTCAAGCCATCCTTCTGCCTCAGCCTCTGGAGTAGCTGGTACTACAAGTGCACCACCCCGCCTGTCTAATCAAACATTTTATAAAACAAATGGGCATTAAGATAATCCCAAAAGAGTGTGGTATGCAGGACTTCCAAAATGTATTTCACTTTGGAAACTTTATTTTACTTATTTTGACGGGAATCTCTTCTGGAATTCAATATTTTATTTTGTTTTTCTTTTGACAAGAATGTCAAGTGACTCATCCACCTTTAGGAATAGTTGAGAATGAAAATTTGTAGACTGAAAGGAATTACTTTTTGTACTTTGAAGCAGGTTTAATCCTTATCCTTTTTCTCTGTTTCTTTTTCTTTTGTCTTCATAATTAATCAAAGTTCAAAATGAAAACTCTCCACTTAGTCTCCCTCAGTCTGGATTCCCTTTAGATGACTACTTTATCTTCCTTGCTTTGTCCTTTTGTTAAGGCCTCAAACTCTTATGTTACTTTTAACTCTTTATTTATGTTCATTGGGGCATCATTTTATTTCCAACTTTTTATTGAAGCCTAACCTTGCTCTAATGCCCACCCCGCTTCTTTACTGTTGGTAGATAGTTTGGTCTCTTGTGGATTTTAGCATTAGCAAATGTATGCTTTACCTTGGTTCTCATTAGTGTTTATGGAATATTGAACTGACAGCACTTAGCTTATGACTGTTCCTTATCTGCCCCCAGGGAAACACAGTGTCATTCTTTCAAAAGTTATGCTTAGTTTCATTTTTAGAAGTCTTTGGCCTGGCCTTTAGAGTCCCTTTCTACCCTTAGTGCTTCAAAAGATTGTGGGTAACTTCAGTATCCTCTGAATGATCCATTCTGAACTCTCAAGACTTTCAAATTCCAGTGGTCTTCAATTCTATTCTATTGATTAACTCATTTAAAGAGCTACATTCTATAATTGCTCTTACTATAAGATCTTTAATTTTTAAGTTTAACTCTCCTTCCAAAACATATATCTCAACCTAATATATTAGCATTTAATGTACTCTTCAACCTGACTACAAACCCATCTCATTTATTTCCTATATGGAAGTTAATTGCATTTATTTTTAAAATATATAAATTGGAGGGAAACTCCTGGTCAAATGACTTTTAAAATATGTAGATGAGGTCTATAAGTTTTGATTCTGCAGTCATTCCCATAATAATAAGAGGAGTAATGTTCTGATGTTTTCTTAATAAGTAGGATGGGGATCTAATGTGCCAAATATCTCAACTTTCAAAATATTTTTGAGAACAAAGAATTTTTTAAAACATTAAAAGAAAAACAAAACCAAAATATTTTGTCTCCATTATGTCTCGGGATTAGAGATTCCCACCCACTATGCTTTGGTAATTTGAGTAATATTGTCTAATTTCTGATTATATCTCCATATGCAAGACCTCTACCTGATTTTGCTTCCAATTTGCTGTGTCTGCTTCATAAATAAGTCATTTTACCTGCACTCTCAGCAACTACTTTATTTCCTTCTTTTTCTCTTCTCTACATACTATTCCAAATAACCATTTCTACTTCTAGGCTGCTACATGCTGACAGAATTCAGAACATGATACCCCAAAATATGGCATCTTAACGTTTGAGAAAAATAGCAGAAGCAGAAAGGTCATTCTCTGACCTTCTCCCAGGAAACAGGTCATAAGATTCTTATCTGAGAAGCCCCTTCCCTATCCTTGGAGGAAAGGAATGTCCTTATGTCTGAAGACACAAGGACACAGAGGAACCTGAACAAACAACCCTTGCTAAATTCCCCCTAATTTATTACCATTAGATCATATCGCTTTTGTCCAATCATACTTCACAACTGTTTACTTTATCAAATGTAGCATTAAAATACACAGGTTTCCCTGTTTCTTTGAGTCTTCATTTCTGAAGGCGACTGTGTCAGGTAAAACTCATATTAAATAAGTATGATTTTTCCTTGTTGACCTCTTTTATTACATATGTCTCAGCCATAAATCTACTGAGGAGTGAATAAAGGTTTCCTACCCTACAATGTTATCAAAGAAAATAACATAGTATTTATTAATTGACTCTATTAAGATTTATGATTTTCAGACACTGCTTGGGCCCTTGATATCACTTGGTAAATTCTTTTGTTATACTTCCCTTCCTTGTCCTTTCTCCCTGGTGGCTATTCTGTGAGGTTCCAATCCTCTTTGGACTTTTTCAAATTTTGCTGAAATATGAATCTCTAATATGATCAAGAACATTCATATTTTCAGACATAAACTCTTTAACTTACTCTTATTTCACCCCAAATCCATCATTTTCTAACTTCTTTACTGCTTCCTTCCCAATTTTGTGACAGAAGATGATTTACTTATTTATTTATTTATTTATTTTGAGATGAAGTCTCGCTGTTGTACCCCAGGCTGGAGTGTGATTGTGCGATCTCAGCTCACTGCAACCTCCACAGCCTGGGTTCAAGCAATTCTCCTGCCTCAGCCCCCCAAGTAGCTGAGATTACAGGTGACTGCCACAACGCCTGGCTAGTTTTTGTATTTTTAGTAGAGACAGGGTTTCACCATGTTGGCCAGGCTGGCCTCGAACTCCTGACCTCAGGTGATCCACCCACCTTGGCCTCCCAAAGTGCTGGGATTACATGCGTGAGCCACCACGCCCAGCCTGACAGAAGATGTTTCTTTTTGTCAAGTGTAGCCTCATCAATTTTTGATTATTCACTCTCTTCTTTCTCATTTTTCTAGATTTTTGGTCCATCTATTATCTTTGATGTTTACCTTATCTTCCAGAACCTTCTAATCTTAACTATTACTTTCTTCCTTAAACAATAATTACCTTCTTAAATTTTATAAATTTGCTTTACACATTTTAAATATGTAATTTATAGTATTTTCTTATAAACTAATTTTATTTTTTAAAAACTTTGAAATACATACAAAAAAAAGAGAAAAAAACAAAACAACGAAACTGCCTGTATTTAAAAAAAAAAAAAAAAAACTGCCTGAAATTCTACTACCTAGGATATTACTATTTTGGCATAAATCTCGATATTTTATGCATGCTGTATTTTTTGAAATTAAGCTAATTCTTTGCCAAATACTTTGTAACATTCTCTTCTAAAATGTGTTTTTTATTCCTTCCCCATATATTTCTTTGAAGTACAGTGTGTGGCCACTGTCTTTGCTCTCAGATATCCCAGTTACTATTCAGAAAAATATGTTCAATCTTCCATCTCTATTAGTTGATAAAAACTTCTCACACTGAGTTTACCAGCATCCTTTTAAATATTACTATTCAGGTGATGAATAATTTTATGGCCTTGATTGTGGTGATGGCATAATGGTGTATACTTCTCTCCAAACTCATCAAGTTGTATACGCTGAATTTATGTAGCTTCCTATATGCCAAATCATACCTCAATAAAGTGGTTTAAAGGAATCTCAAAACACTAGCATCCTTTTCTCAGTCCTCATGTCCCTTTTATTCCTGAAGACTTTGCTATGTTTAGGTTTTTCATGAAGTCCTTTCTGACTTTACCTTCCAAATTCAACTTTCTACTAATTCTTGCCTACCTTTCTGAGTGTAACTTTTGCTTGCTTTTTCTTGGTCATGCTTTGGTTCCTCATTTTCCTCCACACATTTATCAGGCTATATTCTTTGTACCTCTATTCATTTCTTCCAACTGAGAAGTTCCTCCCTGAGCGTTCTCGTCTACTTTCTTAGCTTTAGCTGTCACCAAATGCTTAGTTTCCTTAAATTTACGTGACTATTTTTCAATTTTCTCCTGAACATCAGAGCCATCATTTCAACCTCCTCCCAGATATTTCTTTCCATAATTTCACTGATTCCTCAGACATCATATATCTAAAATTGAGCTGTCTTCTATGCAAGCCTGGAATCCTTTTCAGTACTCTATCCATGATAGCCACCATGGAATTTTATCTTACTCTCCCTGCCACTGGATTAAAAAGTATTAGCAAGTTTATCTTCAAAATGTTTCTCAGATATCCCAGCCTCCTTTTCTTCTTCTTCTTTAAACTTAGGAAAGGATTTGGGTTTCACAACCAAAACTTGGTATCAATTTGGGGATCCACTTTAAAAATACAGCATCTGTTCAGAAGTGAATATTTGATTAGGAAGAATAAAGAAATCACAATAAATTGCATATTTTAAAAAACTGAAAAATACCTTAAAATTTAGAAGAAACTTTTTCTTAATACAGTTCTGTAATTCTACATATCTTCTTTCTTTTTTCTTGTGGTGGTGGTGCATGGATATTGATATCTTCTTCACATAAAAACAATCCGCGATAGTTTCTGTAGAGAGACTAGAAATGTACTTTTTTTTTTTTCTAGTATATTTGGATCATTTTGCTATGTCAGTGGCAATTTTACTTACTGTTTAGTCTGGAACTCCCAGATATTGTCAGAAGAAGATGTGTCAGATGTGGTAAGACATGATCTGATACAATAGGAAATATAAACCATGCAACTTCATACACAGGTGTATTTGCAGTTTGAAGTACTGCTGGAGGTTTTTGTCCTACAACAAAGAAATACTAATCAAGTCTATTTTGTTATTTCCATCAAAAATAATAAAAAGGTTTAATGACATGTTTATAATTGTATACACCTCATTATCTAGTATGTATATTCCCTTTTGACATCCTTTTTAACCTAAGTGTCAATAACACAATACTGTGCTTATACTTTATTTGTTTGATGATTTATAATTTTCCCCAGACTTGTTTTTGGTTCCTTAAAATTCAAACCTTGTTTTTCTTCCACTATCCAAATGCTTCCTTTGCTGGGTGGCAATGGCCCTCAATATTGTGATCAGATCTCTACCCCTATAACAGTATTTCAGAGCTGGATGAGTTAACATCAGGTGATAGTATTCCTAAAAACTTCCCTTACAATGGGATAGCTAAAACTAAAACCCAATATACCCCACTATTTCCAAACTAAATATATTCTCAAATAGTTCCCTATCCAGATCTCCAAATACATGTGGCCTTTACAACACCACAGGACAGGAGCAAAAGTGTGACAGATTGGAAGACAAAGTAGAAAGAGACAGGAGCCTTAATTATACGTAAAGTATTCGCACATTTTACAAACATATGCAAACATATATGATCATGTGAAGCCTGTGCAAGGGCTCCTCCCAGGGTCTTGGGAGTGGCCTGTGCCAGTGAGGACATTCAAGCTCAAGTGTTTTGGTTTTAAGGTAAAGCTGCCTCTGCTCTTTCCACTCACTCATTCATTTAGACCTGTGATATTTCTGGTTTAGATGATTGCAGCATCTTCTAAACTGTTATCTACCCTTTTTCGGTTCACTTCCCTTCAGTGTATTCTTATTTAGCACTGCTAGTAAAGTTATCTTTTAAAACACCATTCTGGTCAGGTTGGCAGTTTAGTAGAAGAGATAAGACCTTTAGAGAGATATTCAGTTTGAGTTACTTACTATAGGTTTGATTCCAGACAAAATATTTATCTTCTGTAAGCCTTGGTTTTATTACCTGTAAAACTGAGAACATAGTAATTCTTACTTTTCAGGGCTTTTTTGAAGATCAGATTAAATCTCACATGTGAAATAGTCGACAAACAATGCTATTCATGATGATCGTCATCTCTTTAAAGACTCCTCTCTTTAAAGAGTCTAAGTTCCCCTTGTTTGATTAGCTTATCATTCAGTATGCCTCACTTACCTCTCTATTTTTGTCTTCTACATATCCCTCCCATGCCTTCTCTGCTCTAGCCACACTGATACACTCACTTTTGCCTCTGCTACCAGTGCCCCAAATACCATAAATCGTTAAGTCTCCATACCTTTCACTGTATTACTCATGTTTCTTCAAATAACCACTCGTTTGCCTTGCAAAAATCTAAGCCTCCTTGAAGACCTTGTCCTTATGTCATTTCTTGGTAATATCTTCTATGGTAAACATGGGCATAATTAATGGTATTGTAATTTGTACTTTTTGGAATACCATATATATGCGTTCATCATATTGTTTTAATAGATGTGTATGTGTCTAACTCACTTGATGAGCTCTGAACAACTGAGGGCAGGACATGTGCCAAACACATATTTTTTAACCTATCTTAATGCCTTGCGTAGGACAAGAGGTCAATATATGTTGGTGGAATCAGATTAAGTCTTTTTATTTCTTACTCCTTTTGATTATTCTTTAGCTCATTGATAGTCTTATTTTTTTAGGAAGTAGTAGGTTGAATTTCATAAACTATTTCCAGTACCATACAACTTAAAATCCCATTTTATCCTCAAAACTTTTTAATCATAATATTGTTACCTATTTTGTACTTTTTGTCCATTTACTTAACGTTAACTGGAATTTGGGATTTAATCTAATGGAAACCAAGTAGGAACTACATAGAAGGAAGAACAAATGAGATACTTTTACCATTACATAGTTTTTTTTCTAAAATAACATATTCTGAGCTGAATTTGAAACCTTTGAAAATATTGAATAAAACATTTTTCCCTCTTGGCTCAAGTTTAGGATGTATATAACAGGAGTAAATTTCTGAATAAAATAATTTATTATGCTTTTTACTAACAGAGATAATCTTTCTTAACAGTATAAAAGAAATTTAGGAAACACAATGACAATCATATATATCTATCTGTCCGTCCATCCTTTTGTCTGTCTACTTATACTGATAACATATACATATGTGTGGGCATTTTAATACATTTCGTTCTACTTTGCTGCTGATAATAGAGGATCATGAGTTTGACCAAGTAAGAGTTTTACTTTTGTTTGTGGATGTGAAAAAATATTGTATCTTCATAATTGGAAGAAAACAAAACAGCTCAGAGAAATGGATCAAATGGCACATTTTATAGATACACCCATTTTATTCATAGTAAAGCTATGGGATGACAAAACTTCAATTCAATTGGCATCTGTCAACTTATGATAACAGCAATTTTTGTGAATATAGGAGACTAAAAATAATTTTGTCATGACAAAGTAAGGAAATTTCAGGTCCTGTATTTTAGTAAACTAATAGCAATCAACCATCCAGGTATGGCTGATTGCTATCCACATCCATATTCACACACACACAGTAACCAGAAGTGACAAGGTCATTTTTGTGCCCACAACAAATGGGCCGATTTTGCCATTTAAATTTGGCATTGCTCTCAGAGGGACTGATTATTCAAAATACCTGTTTGCCCAAGTCTATTAAGCTTAAAAACTCAATTTTAATGCCCCTTAAATTTAAACCATGTTTATATGACAAATGCTTCAGAGCTACTTAGAAACACCATTAAATTTCATCACTAATTACTAATAACAGGATTGAAATTAGCACCTGTCTCAGCTGCTTTAGATTTTGGATTGCTCTTAATAAACAGTTGAGAAAGTCTTCTGTTGCTAAACATTTACTGGGGCCATTTGCATTCTGATTTTCCATGAGCTATTATGATTTACACTCTCATATAGTCATCTGAAAATAGCACAGAGCTCGAAGCCACTGAATGTACTTCCTCATTTGAATTTGAAGCAATGTATGTAATATCTTACATTTTAAAATCAGTTTTCAGTGTGAGACATCAATTTATCTCATAAAATTGTTCTATTTTTCCCTCCAGGGATACTAGGAGAAGAATGCCAATGGGGTAAATGGGAATTTTCACACATACAAAAATTGAACATCATTAGATTACACTAACATACAAAACAAAAGAGTGCTATAAGTCTTAATGATCACTTAAAATGAAAAAGCACTTAAAGATATGTGAAACTCTCGCTTCCGTCTACCTTTCCTTTGTGGCCCTTGGCCTGCCCTATAGGTGCTGGCAGTTTTCAAATGAAAATAAGACAGTCAAATTGGCAAATGGTTCAGTGCTACCTGAAATAGCATTAAATAACATGCAATACTAATATTAACAGGAATTGTGGATTTGGAAAATTTCACACTCACTGAGGGAAGGGTGGTCATTTTGCTGCCCCACTGAAAAGCTGTGAAAAAAATGAAGTAAAGGCTAATATGATTTTTTAAAAAGTGTCAGAAAATCTCACTGGTCTGCAAGGTAACTAATCATGGGATAAAACAATTTTTTTTTATCTTTGGCGTCCCATTTGATTATAATATTTAAAATTATAAGACTTAAGGTTTTCTTTGCTTTAGGACTTCAGGACAACAGAACTCTAGATGCAGTGCTCTAATTATCCAAATATGTGTCCTTCACTTAGTAGACATAAAAAAAATTAAAAGTACATCAAGATGCATTTTAAAATGAAGCTTGTAAGCATAAGAAAATTCTTACAAGATAACCAGAAGATGGCAGCATGACTGCTATTTAGAAATTGGATAGCTTATAACTTTCCATAAGCAAAGAATGGTTTCTCAATTTTTGTAAATAGCATGCTATTTCCAATCAAAAGAATTTCTCAATATAGGAAACATAATTAAAAGGAAAGACTGTTGATAAGATCTAAATGATAGCTTGACCAGAACAAAATTACAAAGGAACAAAAATGGGTTCTTCCTCACTGCAAATAATGTAGAAGAAAGATGAAAGGAAGAAAGAGAGTGCCAAGACTCTTAAAAATGTACCTTCAGAACATGTTAAATAAGCTTGATAGATAAAGTTATCATAATGGTTGATAAAATCCATTATGAGAAAGAAGAGACTCTTTTAAAATTCCACACAAGATGAGCCCTGATATTGAAATAACCAATTAATTCCATCTAGGCCATTAGGAAAGAATTAAAGGTCATTATTATAATTGCACAGGTTCAAAACAAACTTCTTACATTTACCATCTTTGAAAGTCTATTTCAGCTTTAAAAAAAACCATGATTCTATGATCTTATGAATTTCTTAAAGAACAAATCTGTGCAGTTAACAAATAATTCCAGAACACCTTTTTCATTTTTAAAGGTATAATCTGATTTAGCTAACACATTTAACTGAAGATATAACAAAACTGAAATCTTTTACAACCAGCTGATAATCCCCTTAATTATCGCTATATGCAACATAACAAAAGGACAGTGGAAAAAAATATTTTATAGTTCCTAAAAAAAATCTGTAACAAAATTTTACTAGAATAGAAATTTTAAGGAAAATTCTTTAATACATTCTACTATGAACTGTTAAAACACAGTGCATTTATCTATTACATTTTCTGGTTCATTATATATATTTATGATATGTACTGAACCATCTGTCTTCCAAAATACCATACGACCTGTTCAAACTGAACTAGTTGCTGTGCTTGTTATAAGGCTAGTTTGGGTTTTTACATGTATTCGTGTATTAGTGTAGATCCATTCACTTGTTTATTCAGAATATATTTATTGCCTATTGTAATACTTGGTCCCATTCTAGGCAACTACTGAAACACATTTCAAGTTTCGAAGGATTCATTAAACAATTTTAATATGAAAATGGCTGAAAATATAAGAACTGAATTTGACAGCCAAACATTTGTGTGAATGTCTAATTTCAAGCTAACATAATTATTAACATACATTGTTTAAGTCCTTGTTATTTTTCTTAGTTTGTTATGGATTTAATAGTTGATCAAAACTTATACCTATTAAACTAGTATTGAGTTCATAGGAAGGAAATATCTATGAATGAGATTGTTTAGCAGCAGAATAACTTACAAAACACTTGAGATAAAGCCACTGAAATCAGGCAGAAGGGAATTGATTTATTCTCCTCTCCACCTGCAGTGGGCAGCAAAGCCTTAGTTAGTTTTTTAAGATTTCATAGAGAAAACAATAAGCAGGGAAGCAAACCAACTGCTGAAACAGTGGACAGGTGTCATTCTCAGAGCTCCTGGGGAAGGTGGCTTTCAGCGGCAGGAAACAAATTAGATGAGAAGGAGGATAAACATTTTATAAAATTCTTTGCCATATTTTTTCTCATTTAAGAAAAATTGTCCAATGTCTAAGACAATACGTCAAGAAAACAAACGTCCGCTTTTTAAGGCTATGCAACTTGAGACTTGGGTACATTAAATCTGAGGACAGAGAGTTGATGAATAGTACAGTCTAGAAACCCAGCCAGATATTCCCACCTCTACATTAAAATTAGAGGAGATTGGGAGCAGATTAGAAAGAGGTTCTGGCCTGCTAAGACCATCTTTGATCCCATGGAGTTAAGAAATTATGTGTGTTGTTTTAGTTGTTTCACAAAGATAAATAAAATACTCCCTCAAGTGCTTAACCTCTGTTTTTGAAGACCTGAATATAATTGAAGTTCATCCAGGGAATTTATAAGAGAGATTTCAGTAGCTACAATGCTTATCTTCAGTTTGATTTCCACTTGTCCTGATAAATTCTGACTTGAATTAAAAGTTTTAATCACCTAGGGAAGATGTTGATTATTTCCCCCTCAGTAGTGTCTTGGCCTGTGAACAGGGAAAAATAGTGGAGAATAAAATATTTTGGAGCAAGTAATTTATGGTTTGGGTTTACTTATATTCTATGAACTTCTTGTGTGACATCCAGTGCACTCCCCAAGCTTGAATAGTTGTGCACTGAAAATCTCATATGCTACAGGAACTTGCCTATAGGCCGAGTCATTCGGCTTGATGATGCTTACCTTGGATGTATATTCGTGCTTTCTCCACCAAAGTTAGAACCCTGGTTTCTGAAATGTTTTAACATGTAATTCCTTTTTAGAAAAATATATGGGCATACAAATATAAATATCAACTCAAAGTAGACTACAATAAATACTATGTATGGAAAGGAAAAAATATTATAAGATCCATCCAGATGTCCATGTAGCCAGACGGAAAATATTTAAACATGTATAATGTTTAATGTGTCAGGTACGCTTATAGGTGATGGAATATAGACTTAAACTTAAGAACTTTGAATCAATTTCTGAAACTGTTAGAGAGGCACTAGAAACTTTTGAGTAAAGTGATAACTAAAGCAGAGGGTTCTTTTAATTGTTTCCACTTTAAATCTAACTTTGACCCCAGATGAAGATTATGAAAGAAGACTTAGATAGATGTTTAAACTTCACTGATTATTGCATGTCAACTTCATGCAGAAAAAAATATTGTTTAAAATATGGCCAGATTTGGTTATCACATTTTAGGAAATGTGATAACAACCTGGGCTCACCTGGTGGCTATTTGGGCTCTTCTTTTTACTTATCCCCCTTTAAACATTTATTTTTCTTTGTATCAGATTAATATTATATATTGTGTCTATGGGATTTAAATAAAATCCATTACCACCCCTGAGAGAGCTTTGTTTTTTGAGATGGAGCCTCACACTGTTGCCTGGAGTGCAGTGGCCTGATCTCAGCTCACTGCAAGCTCTGCCTCCCCAGTTTACGCCATTCTCCTGCCTCAGCCTCTCGAGTAACTGGGACTACAGGCACCCGCCAGAATACCCAGCTAATTTTTTGTATTTGTAGTAGAGACAGGGTTTCACCGTGTTAGTCAGGATGGTCTCGATCTCCTGACCCCGTGATCTGCCCGCCTCGGCCTCCCAAAGTGCTGGGATTACAGGTGTGAGTCACCGTGCCTGGCCAGAGAGCGATTTTTATAACTTTTTTCATGGCATCCTTTTGTGAAAGAAAATATGACTAGGAGCTTGTCCTCTGTGCATTTAGATGTATATAAAAGAATAAAAGGAAAGAAACTTTTTTAGAAAAATTATAACTTCATGATTTATTTGTATTTCCCAAGTGTCAACTGATTGTAAAAGTGGTATACAGACTGGGCACGATGACTCATGCCTGCAATCTTAGCACTTTGGGAGTCTGAGGTGGGTGGATCACCTTCAGTCAGGAGTTCAAGGCCAGCCTGGTCAACATGACAAAACCCTGTCTTTACTAAAAACACAAAAAATCAGCTGGGCACGGTGGCAGGCGCCTGTAGTCCCAGCTACTTGGGAGGTTGAGGCAGGAGAATCTCTTGAATCTGGGAGGTGGAGCTTTCATCATTGCACTCCAGCCTGGGTGACAGAGCAAGACACTGTCTCAAAATAATAATAATAATAATAATAATAATAATAAATAAATAAATTGATATACATTGTTCAGATTCAAATTTTTCTACTTTTTTTCATTTCTTTTGGAGCTTTAATCTTTCTCAGGTCTCTGACCTTTTGTAGTAGCATTATTTTTTCCTCTTTTCCTGTATCCACCTTATTGGCTGTCCCAAATCCCTTTTACCTGGTATGTTTTTCTCTATTCCTCAATCTTCTTTCTCTTTTTCTGAAATCTTATTTAACCCTTTCTTTGCTTTATAAAATGATGTATTTAGAAGAGTATATTAGTTATACTGTGACAATAGAAAATTGACAGAAAAAAAGTAATATCAATTAATTAAAATTTGGACTGTAAAGGATTTGGCCTTTTGTTTACATAGTTGACATAAACATTTCCTGTTTCTGTTCTTCTGATAGTTTGCTAAGAATGATGGTTTCCAGCTGCATCCATGTCCCTATGAAGGACATGAACTCATCCTTTTTTATGGCTGCATAGTATTCCATGGTGTATATGTGCCACATTTTCTTAATCCAGTCTGTCACAGATGGACATTTGGGTTGATGCCAAGTCTTTGCTATTGTGAATAGTGCCACAGTAAACATACATGTGCATGTGTCTTTATAGCAGCATGATTTATAATCCTTTGGGTATATACCCAGTAGTGGGATGGCTGGGTCATATGGTACATCTAGTTCTAGATCCTTGAAGAATTGCCATACTGTTTTCCATAATGGTTGAACTAGTTTACAATCCCACCAACAGTGTAACAGTGTTCCTATTTCTCCACATCCTCCCCAGCACCTGTTGTTTCCTGACTTTTGAATGATTGCCATTCTAACTGGTGTGAGATGGTATCTCACTGTGGTTTTGATTTGCATTTCTCTGATGGCGAGTGATGCTGAGCATTTTTTCATGTGTCTGTTGGCTGTATGAATGTCTTCTTTTGAGAAATGTCTGTTCATATCCTTTGCCCACTTTTTGATGGGGTTGTTTGTTTTTTTCTTGTATATTTGTTTGAGTCCTTTGTAGATTCTGGATATTAGCCCTTTGTCAGATGAGTACATTGCAAAAATTTTCTCCCATTCTGTAGGTTGCCTGTTCACTCTGATGGTAGTTTGTTTTGCTGTGCAGAAGCTCTTTAGTTTAATTAGATCCCATTTGTCAATTTTGGCTTTTGCTGCTGTTGCTTTTGGTGTTTTAGACATGAAGTCCTTGCCCATGCCTATGTCCTGAATGGTATTACCTACGTTTTCTTCTAGGGTTTTTATGGTATTAGGTCTAACATTTAAGTCTTTAATCCATCTTGAATTAATCTTCATATAAGGAGTAAGGAAAGGATCCAGTTTCAGCTTTCTACTTACGGCTAGCCAATTTTCCCAGCACCATTTATTAAATAGGGAATCCTTTCCCCATTTCTTGTTTCTCTCAGGTTTGTCAAAGATCAGATGGCTGTAGATGTGTGGTATGATTTCTGAGGACTCTGTTCTGTTCCATTGGTCTATATCTCTGTTTTGGTACCAGTACCATGCTGTTTTGGTGACTGTAGCCTTGTAGTATAGTTTGAAGTCAGGTAGCATGACGCCTCCAGCTTTGTCCTTTTGACTTAGGATTGTCTTGGCAATGCGGGCTCTTTTTTGGTTCCATATGAACTTTAAAGCCGTTTTTTCCAATTCTGTGAAGAAACTCATTGGTAGCTTGATGGGGATGGCATTGAATCTATAAATAACCTTGGGCAGTATGGCCATTTTCATGATATTGATTCTTCCTATCCATGAGCATGGTATGTTCTTCCGTTTGTTAGTGTCCTCTTTTATTTCACTGAGCAGTGGTTTGTAGTTCTCCTTGAAGAGGTCCTTGACATCTCTTGTAAGTTGGATTCCTAGGTATTTTAGTCTCTTTGAAGCAATTGTGAATGGAAGTTCATTCCTGATTTGGCTCTCTGCTTGTCTGTTACTGGTGTATAAGAATGCTTGTGATTTTTGCACATTAATTTTGTATCCTGAGACTTTGCTGAAGTTGCTTATCAGCTTAAGGAGATTTTGGGCTGAGACGATGGGGTTTTCTAAATATACAATCATGTCATCTGCAAACAGGGACAATTTGACTTCTTCTTTTCCTAACTGGATACCCTTGATTTCTTTCTCTTGCCTGATTGCCCTAGCTAGAACTTCCAACACTATGTTGAATAGGAGTGGTGAGAGAGGGCATCCCTGTCTTGTGCCAGTTTTCAAAGGGAATTTTTCCAGTTTTTGCCCATTCAGAATGATATTAGCTGTGGGTTTGTCACAAATAGCTCTTATTATTTTGAGGTACGTTCCATCAATACCGAATTTATTGAGCGTTTTTAGCATGAAGGGCTGTTGAATTTTGTCAAAAGCCTTTTCTGCATCTATTGAGATAATCATGTGGTTCTTGTCTTTGGTTCTGTTTATATGCTGGATTACGTTTATTGATGTGCATATGTTGAACCAGCCTTGCATCCCAGGGATGAAGCCCACTTGATCATGGTGGATAAGCTTTTTGATGTGCTGCTGAATCCGATTTGCCAGTATTTTATTGAGGATTTTTGCATCGATGTTCATCAGGGATATTGGTCTAAAATTCTCTTTTTTTTGTTGTGTCTCTGCCAGGCTTTGGTATCAGGATGATGTTGGCCTCATCAAATGAGTTAGGGAGGATTCCCTCTTTTTCTATTGATTGGAATAGTTTCAGAAGGAATGGTACCAGCTCCTCCTTGTACCTCTGGTAGAATTCAGCTGTGTATCCATCTGGTCCTGGACTTTTTTTGGTGGGTAGGCTATTAATTATTGCCTCAATTTCAGAGCCTGCTATTGGTCTATTCAGGGATTCAGCTTCTTCCTGTTTTAGTCTTGGAAGAGTGTAAGTGTCCAGGAAATTATCCATTTCTTCTAGATTTTCTAGTTTATTTGCGTAGAGGTGTTTATAGTATTCTCTGATGGTAGTTTGTATTCCTGTGGGGTCGGTGGTGATACCCCCTTTATCATTTTTTATTGCGTCTATTTGATTCTTCTCTCTTTTCTTCTTTATTAGTCTTGCTAGCGGTCTGTCAATTTTGTTGATCTTTTCAAAAAACCAACTCCTGGATTCATTGATTTTTCGGAGCGTTTTTTGTGTCTCTATCTCCTTCAGTTCTGCTCTGATCTTAGTTATTTCTTGCCTTCTGCTAGCTTTTGAATGTGTTTGCTCTTGCCTCTCTAGTTCTTTTAATTGTGATGTTAGAGTGTCAATTTTAGATCTTTCCTGCTTTCTCTTGTGGGCATTTAGTGCTATAAATTTCCCTCTACACACTGCTTTAAATGTGTCCCGGAGATTCTGGTATGTTGTATCTTTGTTCTCATTGGTTTCAAAGAACATCTTTATTTCTGCCTTCATTTCGTTATGTACCCAGTAGTCATTCAAGAGCAGGTTGTTCAGTTTCCATGTAGTTGAGTGGTTTTGATTGAGTTTCTTAGTCCTGAGTTCTAGTTTGATTGCACTGTGCTCTGAGAGACAGTTTGTTATAATTTCTGTTCTTGTACATTTGCTGAGGAGTGCTTTACTTCCAATTATGTGGTCAATTTTGGAATAAGTGCGATGTGGTGCTGAGAAGAATGTATATTCTGTTGATTTGGGGTGGAGAGTTCTATAGATGTCTATTAGGTCCGCTTGGTGCAAAGATGAGTTCAATTCCTGGATATCCTTGTTAACTTTCTGTCTCGTTGATCTGTCTAATGTTGACAGTGGAGTGTTGAAATCTTCCATTATTATTGTATGGGAGTCTAAGTCTCTTTGTAAGTCTCTAAGGACTTGCTTGATGAATCTGGGTGCTCCTGTATTGGGTGCATATATATTTAGGAGAGTTAGCTCTTCCTGTTGAATTGATCCCTTTACCATTATGTAATGGCCTTCTTTGTCTCTTTTGATCTTTGATGGTTTAAAGTCTGTTTTATCAGAGACTAGGATTGCAACCCCTGCTTTTCTTTGTTCTCCATTTGCTTGGTAGATCTTCTTCCATCCCTTTACTTTGAGCCTATGTATGTCTCTGCATGTGAGATGGGTCTCCTGAATACAGCAGACTGATGGGTCTTGACTCTTTATCCAGTTTGCCAGTCTGTGTCTTTTAATTGGAGCATTTAGTCCATTTACATTTAAGGTTAATATTGTTATGTGTGAACTTGATCCTGCCATTATGATATTAACTTGTTATTTTGCTGGTTAGTTAGTGCAGTTTCTTCCCAGCCTCAATGGTCTTTACATTTTGTCGTGTTTTTTGCAATGGCTGGTACCGGTTGTTCATTTCCATGTTTAGGGCTTCCTTCAGGGTCTCTTGTAAGGCAGGCCTGGTAGTGACAAAATCTCTAAGCATTTGCTTATCTGTAAAGGATTTTATTTCTCCTTCACTTATGAAACTTAGTTTGGCTGGATATGAAATTCTGGGTTTAAAATTCTTTTCTTTAACAATGTTGAATATTGGCCCCCACTCTCTTCTGGCTCGTAGAGTTTCTGCCGAGAGATCTGCTATTAGTCTGATGGGCTTCCCTTTGTGGGTAACCCAACCTTTCTCTCTGGCTGCCCTTAAGATTCTTTCCTTCATTTCAACTTTGGTGAATCTGGCAATTATGTGTCTTGGAGTTGCTCTTCTCGAGGACTATCTTTGTGGCGTTCTCTGTATTTCCTGAATTTGAATGTTGGCCTGCCCTACTAGGTTGGGGAAGTTCTCCTGGATGATATCCTGAAGAGTGTTTTCCAGCTTGGTTCCATTTTCCCCCTCACTTTCAGGCACCCCAATCAGATATAGATTTGGTCTTTTTACATAATCCCATACTTCTTGCAGGCTTTGTTCATTTCTTTTTCTTCTTTTTTCTTTTGGTTTCTCTTCTCGCTTCATTTCATTCATTTGATCCTCAATCGCTGATACTCTTTCTTCCAGTTGATCGAGTCGGTTACTGAAGCTTGTGCATTTGTCACGTATTTCTTGTGTCATGGTTTTCATCTCTGTCATTTCGTTTATGACCTTCTCTGCATTAATTAGTCTAGCTGTCAATTCTTCCACTCTTTTTTCAAGATTTTTAGTTTCTTTGTGCTGGGTACGTAATTCCGCCTTTAGCTCTGAGAAGTTTGATGGACTGAAGCCTTCTTCTCTCATCTCGTCAAAGTCATTCTCTGACCAGCTTTGATCCGTTGCTGGCGATGGGCTGTGCTCCTTTGCAGGGGGAGATGCGCTCTTATTTTTTGAATTTCCAGCTTTTCTGCTCTGCTTTTTCCCCATCTTTGTGGTTTTATCTGCCTCTGGGCTTTGATGGTGGTGATGTACTGATGGGGTTTTGGTATAGGTGTCCTTCCTGTTTGTTAGTTTTCCTTCTAACAGTCAGGACCCTCAGCTGTAGGTCTGTTGGAGATTGCTTGAGGTCCACTCCAGACCCTGTTTGCCTGGGTATCAGCAGCAGAGGTTGCAGAAGATAGAATATTGCTGAACAGCAAGTGTACCTGTCTGACTCTTACTTTGGAAGCTTCCTCTCAGCGGTGTACTCCACCCTGTGAGGTGTGGGGTGTCAGACTGCCCCTAGTGGGGGATGTCTCCCAGTTAGGCTACTCAGGTGTCAAGGACCCACTTGAACAGGCAGTCTGTCCCTTGTCAGATCTCAACCTCTGTGTTGGGAGATCCACTGCTCTCTTCAAAGCTGTCAGACAGAATCGTTTGTGTCTGCAGAGGTTCCTGCTGCTTTTGTTGTTGTTGTTGTTAACTGTGCCCTGTCCCCAGAGGTGGAGTCTACAGAGACAGGCAGGTTTCCTTGAGCTGCTGTGAGCTCCACCCAGTTCAAGCTTCCCAGCGGCTTTGTTTACCTACTTAAGCCTCAGCAATGGTGGGCGCCCCTCCCCCAGCCTCGCTGCTGCCTTGCGGTTAGATTGCAGACTGCTGTGTTAGCAATGAGGGAGGCTCGGTGAGCGTGGGACCCTCCCGGCCAGGTGTGGGATATATTCTCCTGGTGTACCCGTTTGCTTAAAGCACAGTATTGGGGTGGGAGTCACCTGATTTTCCAGGTGTTGTGTGTCTCAGTTCCCCTGGCTAGGAAAAGGGATTCCCTTCCCCCTTGCGCTTCCCAGGTGAGGCGATGCCTCGCCCTGCTTCAGCTCTTGCTGGTCAGGCTGCAGCAGCTGACCAGCACCGATTGTCCAGCACTCCCTAGTGAGATGACCCCAGTACCTCAGTTGAAAATGCAGAAATCCCCGGTCTTCTGTGTCGCTCGCGCTGGGAGTTGGAGACTGGAGCTGTTCTTATTCGGCCATCTTGCTCTGCCTGCCCCCCAAATATATACTTTTAAATTTTCCATAGTAAATTCCAAGTATTTCTCTGATTTATGAGTGCTTTGGAGTTGGGAAGAATATCTTTTAGATACGTTAGTTTTATGCTTTGTGCAGCTCTTCCTAAACTATGACCCTTAAAACTATGCATTATATGTCAAAGATAATTTAGAAAATACTTTTATAAACATTAACAGCAAATATGGCTTTGATTATCTCATAGGAAATCTTTTGCACTTGTGTTAGCTTTCTGTAAATCTATCTGATGACATATTAATGCAAATTACATTGTCATATTTTGTGACTTCTGCAGTTATTGTTCAGCTTTATCACGACTCACCAAGAATTTTTTCCCCGCTGTTTAAAATCACTAATGGATTTGCAGCTAACCTATGGCTTTAGTCTCTGGCAGTTGCCTTCAGTATCGCTTGTGTATGCATTGAGCTGATAAGTACTGTGGTTCATTTTACTCTTGAGCAAACCAAGTTTAAGGGGAAAAAAAAAGAAGCAGGAGAGAAAAACAGATGAACAATTACCTTAGCCTGGGATAAAGGTGGTGAAAAATCACTTGATTGCTTTCTAATCCTTGGCAAGATATATTAAAATAAGACTTGGGAGGGGAGGGCCTGGCACCAGAAGGTAGAGGAGACAAGAAGGGGTACAAGGTAGCGGTCTTGTGCTCTTTATTATGACTTCCTTGGTTTTCTCCAACCGTATTTTACTCTGTACTATCAGTTTGATAACATTATAATTAAAAAGTACATCTTGGTTTAATTATAGATCTCTTCCCACATCAGTGGCTATTCCTCAGTATTCCCAGTGCCATCGTTTCACATTACATTTTAATTTGTAAGTTCATCAGGAAGAACAGTGTACCCTAGCATATAAAGGATTACTTGTCATGACTCAGTAGGCTAACAAAGCTTTTGTTGAAAAGGGAAGTCTAATGAAAAGAAAGATTCTACTTCTCCTAGTCCAATTATTAGCTCAGATATTTCATGGAAGAGAGAAATTGGAAATTTTTCTCACTGCACTGTGTAATATGCTTACTTAAAAACCTTGGTTAAAAAAAAATATATACTAATGCACATCTCCTATAATGGGGAAAAACATTTGAAGATACAAAATATGCACAGAATCAAAAACAAACAGCTTTACTTTTCTAAATAAACTTTAAGAATTACTATTGCATGGGAGAAAAGTTTCAACATTAGTCTTTTTTATTTTCAAGGAATGGAAATCACTGATAATCTTGGAAGAATTTAAACAAGATAATTAAACATACATATTAAGGCATAATAATAAATTTCATGATGATTTGGTTACTTTCATGTATTTAGATTATATGACTTCATAATTTGGGCTTATCTATCCAGATATGTTAAACCAAATATAGAATAAGTCAGTCAACATGTATCTATAAAGTACTGGAAGAATAGCAGTAGACAAATTCCGAGGAAGCAGATCTATCCAGTCACAAAACAGTAGCATGACCTTTTGTTTCGTGGGTTTCCTGAGTATTCAAAATACCATGCTGATTTCAAATTTCGACAACTTGTTATACACTGGAGTTTTATTATAATAACTCTGAGGACTTGACAGAATGTTATAATTAAGGAGATCCCACATCAACCTTTTGTTTCCTTCTTTTATCTTCCACATAAATAACTCGGAGTTACCTATACTCATTGCGGTAATTTTTCCCGGGGACGGCATGGTTAAGTCAAAGGATTACTGGGCAGGGAGTTCAAAGCTGACAGAGTCCAGTTTTATGTTTCTTAATGTATCACAACCTAGGGTTTCCTCATGTGTTAAATGTTTAGAAAATATTCTTTCCATTTTCCTCAGTTAATCAGTTGGTAACACACCTCAATTACTCTATGATTCTCAATAATCATTTAAAGATGCAAATGTGTTCGTTCCTCCAGTCGATAGACTGTCAGTCAGTGAACAATCATGGCAATAGACATTGTGATTAGTAACTTTAAGGGGTTAGGAATTCTTAGAAATCTTAATCTCATCAGCATTTTAAATTATAATTTTAATTAGGACTTAAAGATACCTGTAAGACAGTATATCTTACAACATCCAGGGAGTGTTTACTGAGATACTTACCATGTTCATGCATACATATACACACTGTGTTGAGATAACTGTAGGATATTATGAAAATTCCTGGAAAAGAAAACCATGTAACCACCAGGAGTCAAAGAATACTTCTGGAGAAAGGTATCAAAATTGAGTCCAAAGGCCGGGCGCGGTGTCTCATGCCTGTAATCCCAGCACTTTGGGAGGCCGAGGTGGGTGGATCACGAGGTCAGGAGATCGAGACCATCCTGGCTACCAGTGAAACCCCATCTCTACTAAAAATACAAAAAATTAGCCGGGTGTGGTGGTGGGTGCGTGATAGTTAGTCCCAGCTACTCGGGAGGCTGAGGCAGAAGAATGGTGTGAACCCAGGAGATGGAGCTTGCGGTGAGCCGAGATCGTGCCACTGCACTCCAGCCTGGGCGACAGAGCAAGACTCCATCTCAAAAAATAAAATAATAATAATAATAATAATAATAATAATAAAAAGAAAATTGAATCCAGGCAAAAAATGTTAGTCAAAAGATAATAGAGGGAAGATGAGTCTTAGCAAAAGGGGTTGTGTAAAAACCTACTGAATAGAGAGAGAATAGTCTTTTTGAGAAATTTGTAAAGTTCATTAAGGCTAAACTCCAAAAGTTTCAGCATAATTTAGGGAAAGGAAACCAACACTTGTGGAGCGCCTACTGTGTTTCAGTGTGCTTGGTGCTTCAGACTTGCTGTGTTACATGCTTTCACGTGCCTCCAAATAGCCACACCTGACACTTCAATTAGGCAACTGTACATTATTGGTCAATTAGATCTTACTGATATGATTAAATTTGACTAGATTTTCTTCTTCCAATGTCACCTTTGTCTTTCTTTTTTTCCCATTACATAGCATTTAACTTGAGCTTTTTTGCATATTTTTATAGAATGTTTATACAATCTTATATACTATAAAATTAAATTACTGAAATTTATTTTTAGAACAGTGTTAAATATACAAAATATTGAGTTTATAGCAAGGAGTTCCCTCTTCCCATTGTCAGTTAAACCCATTGTTAACATCTTTAGTTTGATAAATTTGTTGCACCTGATGAACCACTGTTGCTGCATTATAATTAGCTGAATTCCATAGCTTATATCTGGGCTTATTCTTGGTCTTGTACGTTCTATGAGTTTTGACTAATACCTAATGTCCACCATGAAAGCAACACATAGAATCGTTTCACTTCCCTGAATACCCCCTGTGCTCCTCCTATTTGTTCCTCCCTCTCCACCCTCCTGGCCAACCCCTGGCCGTCACTGATCTTCATGCTGTATAGCTTTGCTTATTACAGAAAGTCATACACTTGGAATATACAGTGCACAGATTTTCTAGGCTGACCTCTTTCACTCAGTCATTTGTTATTCAGGTTCCTCCATGCTTTTTCTTGGCTTGATAGTTCATATCATTTTGTCAGTGAATACTATTCCACTACATGGATGTATCAGAGTTTGTTTATAAACTCCTCTTTTCATGGATAGTTTAGTTGCTTCCAGTTTGTGGGAATTGTGAATAAATCTGCTCTAAATAGTAAGGCACAGGTTCTTGTCAGGACTTAAATTTTCTAATCATTCTGGTAAATACCTAGATGCGTGACGGTTAAATCATATCATTTTGCTTTGTAAGAAATCACCAAACTGTCTTCCAAAGTGACTGTGCCATTTGTGTATTATTATACTAGCAATTAATAAGAGTCCTTGTTATTCCGTGTTTGCTAACATTTGGTGGTAACTCTTTGTTACCAATGATAGATGATCAGCATCTTTTTATATGCATATTTGTCATCTATATATCTTCTTTGGTGAGATGTCTATTCAGATGTTTTGCCCATTTGAAAATTGGGTATTCTTTTTAAATGGCCTTTATTTTTTATTTTTAAAATTTCAACTTTTATTTTAAATACAGGGGCACATATGCAGATTTGTTACATGGATATATTGCACTCAGGTAGTAAGCATAGTGCTCAGTGGTAGTTTTTTAAAGCATGCTACCCTCCCTCACTACCCCTCTTGGAATCTGCAGTGTCTATTGTTCCCATGTTTATGTCGATGAGTGTTCAATGTTTAGCTCCCACTTATAAGTGAGAATACGTAATATTTGACTTTCTGGTCCTGTGTTAGCTCAGGATTATGACCTCCGGCTCCATCCATACTGCTCCAAAGAGCATGATTTCCTTCCTTTTTATGGCTGCATATTATTCCATGGTGTATATGTACTTCTTAAAAAAAAAAAAAATCCAATCTACCAATGGACACCTAGGCTGATTCCATGTCTTTGCTATGATGAATGATACAGTGATGAACATATAAGTGTATGTGTCTTTTTGGCATAATGCCCTATTTTCCTTTGGGTATATACCCAGTAATGGGATTGTTGGGTTGAATGGTAACTCTGTTTTAAGTTTTTGAGAAACCTCCAAACTGCTTTCCCCACGTGACTGAACTAATTTACAGACTCATTTACATAGCTGCTAAGACTGTGGAAAAAAGGGAGCACTTATACCCTGTTGGTAGGAATGTAAATTGGTGTTCTCTTTTCTCCACAGTCTTACCAGCTGTTGTTTATTGACTTTTTAATAACAGCCATTCTGACTAGTGTAAGATGGTATCTTACTGTGGTTTTGATTTGCATTTCTCTGATGATTAATGATGTTGAGCATTTTTTAAATATATTCCTTGGCTGCCTGTTGGTCTTTTGTGAAAAGTGTGTTCATGCATTTTGCCCGTTTTTAAAATAAAGTTATTTGGTTTTTGTTTGTTGCATTTGTTTAAGCTTTTTATACATCCTGGATATGAGACCTTTGTTGGATGCAGAGCTTGTGAATATTTCCTCCCATTCCGTATGTTGTCTGTTTATTCTGTTGACAGTTTCTTTTGCTGTGCAGAAGCTGTTTAGTTTATTAGGTCCCACTTACCAGTTTCTGTTTTTGTTGTAATCGCTTTCAGAACTTATCCAAAATTTTTTTGTCAAGGTCAATGTCTGGAAGGGTATTTCCTAGGTTTTCTTCTAAGATTTTTAAAATTTGAAGTCTTACATTTAAATCGTTAATACATCTCGAGTTAATTTTTGTATATGGTGAAAGGCAAGGCCCTAATTTTATTCTTTTGCATATGGCTAGCAGTATCATTTATTGAATAGGGAGTCCTTTCCCCATTGCTTTTTTTTTTTGTCAGTCTTATAGAAGATCACATGGCTGTAGGTGGGAGGCTTTGAGTTTTCTATTCCATTCCACTGGTCTGTGTCTCTGTTTTTGTACTAGTATCATGCTGTTTCGGTTTCTGTAGCCTTATAGTATAGTTTGAAGTTGGGTAGTGTGATGCCTTGGCTTTGTTCTTTTTGCTTAGGATTGCTTTGACTATTGGGGTTCTTCACGGTTTCATATAAATTTTAGAATTTTTATTCTAATTTTGTGGAGAATGACATCGGTAGTTTGATAGGAATAACTCTGTACTCCCATACTTTGTGCCATAGCCTGGAGGCACCAGAACATGGCCTAGGTCAGGTTCCAGCTGTGTTAGGGGATATGATGTAATTCTGGGTCACCAGGAATGTGTGAACATAGAGCAATCAGGCTGGGTTGCAAAGGCTACACTGTGTACCTCTTCCTGCAGAGTGGCTATGTGTGGGCCCTAGGAGGGGCAGACACACAGCAGGACTTACAAAACAGGCATGCCCTAGTCATGGGGAAGCCAGTCCTGCCCTCTCCTGACTTGGAGTTCAGCTAAGGACAGTGACTCCTGGAATCGGGGAGTTCTAGGGGATGGGCATCTATGGGTACTCTCTGCTGGAGCTGCCCAGCACACAAACATTTCTGTGCTACAAACCACCTGAAGTCCTGTCTCTGCATTTTCCCCAGGTAGATCCCCCTTCCAGATCATGCATTCATGGAGGACACAGCTTACTCTGTAGATAGGATCCTAGGTCTCCACAGAGAGAGTGAGTTATCCCTTCGTTCCTACACTCACCCCTTTCCCAGGAGTCATTCAGGGCTGGGAACTAGCTCTAGCATTCCCTTATGCTGTGCAGGGTTCCCAACTTCCTTCCTTTTCAGCCTTGCCTTCAGTGTCGCCTCTCCATCCACCTCAGCTTTTTGTTTCCAAAGATCTGCCCATATTATGGTGGTTTAGTCAATAACTGGATCTCTCTCAATGGGAGTGGCACTTCCTTGCTGCGTCTCTTCAGCCATCTTGTTTCCCCTCTCTACCATTGCCTTTCTTGAGGAATCACAGCTAGTGCTAGTCCTATTCTTGGAATATCCTCTTTGTCCATGCTTTTCTAGCATTTTCTTTCTGCTATTCAGATGGCATTATAGACAGTGTCTCATGTATAAACCCATTTGGGGTAATTGTGTTGAAGAGTATGGTGTTTTCATCTGATGGTACTCTAATTCTCTTTACAGAAATTTACAATTTATTCATTTTTCTGATTATAATGCATTTTTTTAAAAAGCCATTAAAACCTTCTTTAATATTAGTGTAGAATATCAGCATGTTTCCAGAGTTATTTATTTATTTAACTTTTTTGTTTTTGTGGTTGAGATAGAGTCTCAGTCTGCTGCCCCCACCACAGTGCAGCAATATGATCATGGCTCACTGAAACCTTGACCTCCTGGGTCAAGCGATTCTCCCATCTCCAGCTCCTGAGTAGCTGGGACTACAGGCATGTGCCACCATAACTGGCTAAATTTTGTGTTTTCTTCTGTAAGGGCAGGATTTTTTTCATGTTGCCCAGGCTGCTCTCAAACTCCTGGGCTCAAGTGATCCACCCACCTTGGCCTCCCAAATTGCTGAGATTACAAGCATTAGCCACCACACCCAGCTGGAATTATATATTTATCTTAAATAGTTGAATTTATTTTTGACAGCTAAACATTTAGGGGTGTGTGTGTGTGTGCATGCACATGTATGTGCATACTTTTATTTCTGTTGGGGATGCTTTAGAGGAAAGTGGTACCAGATATTTATGAGAGATTTTTCTCCTCCAAAATAAGTATCGTGGACTTAGAATGTTTTTAAAAAGGTATTTCAATCACTTCATTTTACTGAAGAAGATCTGAGGATCAGAGGTAGGAGTGTTTCTAGTTTTTTACTTTCCAATGTTCTTATTATAATACATGTTAGCCATAACAATTAGCATATCTGTTTCAAAATGTGAAGTTGTACATGGCAAGCTATGTGTTTATAAAACAACTCTTCAGTGGTACCTAGACTGTCCTCACATGGATGTTTAATTTAAAAGGTGTTTTTAGTGAATGACTAGAAAATTGATCCCCTGAATTTATGCCTTTCAACCCAGAGGACAGGAGAAAGTATGTACTGACTGGAAAATGTGAGTGTAAAATTAGCTGGCTATTATCTAGTTAACGAATGGGCTTTGCTATCTGGTGTGCTATGAGGTGGAAGTGAGCAGTTGTTGGAAAGAGAATATAAATGGTGCTTTATGAGGCTATATTGATCTTCCTTTTGTTTTCAATTTAAGGTTTTGAAAAAAAGTAATTTTAAAGAAAAGGAAAAGTTTAGTAAAAGTCACTATCTTCATTTTAACATGTAATGGCTGATTAGGTTGTTAAACTAGCTTGTTTCTTTTTTTCTTGTTAGAAGGGAGTATTTTGGATTCAACACATGCAAAAGACCAACAAATAATAAATTACACTATGAATCATGTTGTTTATTTTTTTTTGCATCCATTCAATAGATGTTTTCTCAATGACTGTTGTGTGCCAGGCATTATGCTAGATGCTAGATGAGAAAAATCAAAAAGCAAAGTTTATTATGGCTGGGAGCTCATAAGTATAATGGAAGACATAGACCAGTAAATCAACAATTGCAGGAAAGGGTTAGGGCACACGAGTTCAAGAGATATAAGAGCAATTAGGAACATATAACTAAGACAAGGATAAAGATGGAAAGTGGGATGGTATGAACTGAGTACTGAAAGAATTTGCCTAAGTAGGGTTTTAGACAGGAGGAGAAACAGGAAAAGGGTATTCCAAGAACAAGGAATAGAATCTAAACATTCAAAAATGAAAGAGAACATACATATTCAGTGGACAGCAAGTGGTTTAGTTTTCCTCCAGCAGAACTTGGGTATGGCTAAATGTGGTGATGTAAGGCTGCTGAGCAAAGTAGGAGCCACTCACTTTGTAAATCCCTTACCAGAAAGTACTTACATTAACCTAGGTGAGGAGAAGCTCTTTAAGAACTTTAGCGGGAGTGAAATAAAAAAATCTTGGGTTTTTTTTTTTGTTTGTTTGTTTGTTTGTTTTTGAGACAGAGTCTTGCTCTGTCACCCAGGCTGGAGGCAGTGGCCTGATCTCAGCTCACTGCAAGCTCTGCCTCCCAGGTTCACGCAGTTCTCCTGCCTCAGCCTCCTGAGTAGCTGGGACTACAGGTGCCTGCCACCATGCCCATCTTATATATATATTTTATATATATATATATATGATATATATATTATATATATCATATATATAGTATGTATATAATATATAATATATAACAAAATGTTATATAATATATATTATATATAATATAACATATATATATTATATAATATATATTATATATTATATAACATATATATATATTTCATATATATATATATATGAAATATTAGAGACGGGGTTTCACCGTGTTAGCCAGGATGGTCTCAGTCTCCTGACCTCATGATCTGCCTGCCTCCACCTCCCAAAGTGCTTTGATTACAGGCCTGAGCTACCACAACCAGCCAAGAATTTGCTTTTTAGTAATCTCCCTATAATAGAATGAAAGGGAGATTGGATGAAGATAAAATTAAAGGTGAGGAGATCAATTAGAAATTCTAGCCTCTGAATGCTACATGAATCTTCTATCTACTACCCTTCTCTCCAAAAGAAAGTTTAGGTGTAAAATCCTAGAAATACAGAAGTGAATTAATTATTTGATTGTAATTCTAATTATTTTATTCTATGATGAGGGAAATGAGGTCAAACAGGTTAAATAACTTGCCCAAAGCTAGAGAAATTCTGACTAAATCAGAATTTAGGACCCTGATCTCCTCCTTCTCAAAACCCATAGATAAAAATTCATAAGGAACCAGCCCTTCAGTTTCAGAGAAATATTTTAACTCAAGTATTAATGGTGATATGTCTGTGTTAGAAGTACAATAAAGCAAGTGACCTTCATGGATAAAATTCTCTGTGGTTAAAATTAAAAAGACAGAGGAAAATGGGATTCGATTACTAATGTAATTAGTTGATGATCTTGTGGGGTGACAGATACATAAACGCCTGTTACTGACTAATGATAATGGAGCATTCGACTCTCCAAACTGGTGCTCAAGTTTAACTCTCAGAAATAATGAGGGACTTACTTCCTTCATCTTGCCTCCTTTTCAGGTGCTAATGCTGCATTTCAATAATAATGTACAAACCTAGGATAATGTCAGTGCTGCCGTTACTCCACATTAATTCCATTATTTGTTTTCTGTTGCTGTAGCTTATGATTGTTTTGAAGATCAGGCATTTATGAGGTACTATCATGAATGAAACAGCAAAAGAATATAACGATTAACCCTTCTGCAGACTGCCAGGTTTACAATATGTTAAAACGGAGACAAAAGAAATATGTTGAGGCTATGACACACTGTAATGCTTAGCATTTACTTAGAATCTTTTTTAAAAAATAACTCCCTGAAGGCTTCTATGTGAATGCCTATATCACATTTAAAAGTATAATGGATCCTTCAAACTAAAGAGCTCAATGCCTGATGAATAGAACTAGTAGGCTAATATATAGAAAGAATGTTTTACAGGTACAGGTATTTATTCAGGCTGGTGGCCTTAGCTGGCTGTTGAACTTGGTAGTATTCACTATGAGATAAATCAGACAACTACAATTCCCAGTAAGGACAAGTGATTTCTTAAAGAACATAGGTTAATAAATGATGGAACCTGGTGCTTGAACCCTAGGACCCTGAGCCCAAATCATCACCCTATCCACTGTGTTAAAAGGAATTTGCACTTTCACCAGTGCACTATTGTTTAGGTAATAAAATACATCTTAAAATATGAGTGTATGTAAATATGTATTAATATTCTCTGAGCCCCCAAAATTCTAAATGTAGGAAATTTGAGTTTTAGATAAAAAGTTCTCTAGGAAGGTAAAAATGAAAGTCAAACTCCAAGTGTTTTAATGATCTTGAAGAGCCATATAGCACATGACAATTCAGCATTTCTAGCTATGGGGCATACTGTGACCTGGAAGTCTTGATTCCCGATATCCTTAGCATTGTCAGTATAACTCATTTTGAGCATTGTGACTTGAACGAGGCAGACCTTAGTGCAAAGACAGAGTTGATGTCCACTTACCTGCGTGAGTCCAGCCTATTTTTCATGTTTGTAGAATAGGAGAATTAGCGCTTCACTCCTCTGGAATAAAACATTGACATTGCCCATACAGGCAATACAATATTATGGTGGAAAAATCATTTAAAGATGCAGAATAAAGAAAATCACCACTCAGAGATAACCATTAAGAATAGTGGTTATCTTTTTTCCCCCAAGATTTCTGTGGGTAGACTATACCAAAAGGGCCTTGCAGCTGTCTGTTCACAGTTTATAAAAAGAATTGGATGTTGAAATGTTCCAGGCAGCCTGGTATCAGTCTTGCTTCAGCAGCATAAATTGGCAGTCATGACCAGGTACCTTTTACAATGCTTTCTTTATTTTTAAAAATATGAATTTGCAGCCGGGCGTGGTGGCTCAAGCCTGTAATCCCAGCACTTTGGGAGGCTGAGACGGGTGGATCACAAGGTCAGAAGATCGAGACCATCCTGGCTAACATGGTGAAACCCCGTCTCTACTAAAAAATACAAAAAACTAGCCAGGCGAGGTGGTGGGCGCCTGTAGTCCCAGCTACTCGGGAGGCTGAGGCAGGAGAAGGGCGTAAACCCGGGAGGCGGAGCTTGCAGTGAGCTGAGATCCGGCCACTGCACTCCAGCCCGGGCGACAGAGCAAGACTCCGTCTCAAAAAAAAATAAAAAATAAAAAAAAATAAATAAATAAAATAAAATAAAATAAAATAAATAAAAATATGAATTTGCTAAACTCTCACTTGGAGATCATGGTACAACAAGGCTTATGCTGTTTCATTCTAATATAGCAGAGTATGTACCTTATAGTAAGGGAATGGAGCAGAGGATGGAATACTCTTTGTTCTTTATGTCTTATGAGATATTCTATAATACCTCTCTTGGAGAATTAAGGAAGATTATCTTTTGATCCTCCAAATGAGAAAGGAAAAGTTTTAATTGGATGTCGTCACTGTCAATCATCATGTATATATTAGAGAGAAGCAGTAGACTTCAAGAATGAGGCCGTTACCACATTGTATTCACATATTATAACGGTGGGAAAAACATTTTTCTCCCTGGGCTTCCTAAGAGGATGGAGAACTCTGCCGAAAAACCCTTGTGAGGCACATAACCTTCTTTATTCTGAGTGTTTTACTCTGATTTATGAAAAGAAACTATTCATTTGGGGGGATGAGGAGGGAAAGGAGGTTGACAGTAAAGGGAACTCTTGATTTTCTTGTGTTAATATAGTTTAGCACAATTGGATCTTTTTATACCCTTATCTCTTCATCTAAAACTGTAAAATTCACTTAATATTCATGTGCCATTATGTTATCTTTAAAAACATGGTTTACAAATAAAAGCACAATATTTCCCTATGTGCTATGGGAGTAATATAGTTTGTTTATTCTACGATAAGGCATTTAGTTTATTTCCTTTTTTAGAAAGAAGGGGACTAGCGTAAATAGTACTGAAATAGATGATCAGAATACAGCAATGTTCATCAGCATATATGAATATATCCTTTTGAGAGTTTCCTAGAAGTGAAATAACTGAGTAAAAGGGAGCAAATATTTTTTAAGACTTTGATGCATGCTTGTAAAGTACTTTTCAATTTATAGTGCCACCAGCAATGAGTGAAGATGGCAGTTTTATCACACCTGCTCATTACTATCAAAACAACGTGAAAGACTTTCTATATGAAAAAAAGATAATATTTACTTTATATAGGCAGATATCCTCAGAGACAGATATATACTAAGCTGTTCTCAGTAACTAAAGTATTTGTGATAGACTCTCTTCAGGTCAGTAGATTGCTTTAGAAGGCATTTGCAGAGCAGGAAAGGGAAGCTTGTGTCCACTGATGGACAACCCTTTGAAACCTAGGAATATCAAGAGAGCTTCAGTTATAAGAGCCCATGAGAGATAAATGTTAAATGTAAAATGCAAGAACTGAGGATAAAATTTACCCCTGTCACATATTTGTGTAAAGCTACACTCTAACTGGAAATTATCAGTTGTTTTAGTTTACTAGAACTGCCATAGAAAAGAACCACACCCTGGGTAGCTTAAAGAACAGAAATGTATGTTTTCATGATTTTGGAGGCTAAAAGTTCAGGACCAAGTTATCAGCAAAATTAATTTCTCCTGAGAGTCTTTCTCCTTGTCTTGTAGATGGCCGTCTTCTCTTTGTGTCTTCATGTAGTCTGTCTTCTGTGTGTCTCTCACTGTGTTTTAACCTCCTCTTATTTAAGGATACCAGTCACATTGGATTAGGGCTCAAACTAATGGCATTACTGAGCTTTTAAAATACCCTATCTCTAAATACACTTATATTCTAAGGTACTGGGGGTCAGGACTTCAACATAGAAATTTTACGGGACACAATTTAGCTCATAACACCAATATGTTGAAATTTCTAGTGTCTTATTAAAATGTAATGCAAATAAACAATGATGCTTACCTGTTTATTCACTAAGTATTATGGCATCATTACTGTCTTTTATGAGAGTAAAATATGTTTCACACTTATTCTGAATTTATTTTGAAGTCATTCTGTTTACAACACATCTGGTATTCAGTAAGCAGATACAAAGACATTAGATTTAATAATAATTTTATTTGATCTCTTACATTCCTTTTACATACTGGTATAGAGTATCTTTCTTTGGAATACAGAATGTCTATTGAAACATCACACATCAGGAGGGGAATATATGCTCTTGAAATTAGGTCATATGTCAGTAGGGAAATTAAAATGAAGTTAAAATTCCTCCAGGATAGATTGAAAAAGGGTCATTTCACAGGCTTAACATTTAAATAAGGTGATGTGGAATACCTCTACTGCCTATCCTTATGATCTTCCGACAGCTTTATGACAGGGAAAAAATGATACAACTGAGAGAGAGGCTTCCACAATAAGCTCAACTTCTTATGCGTATAAACTTGTCATCTGTGACGTGGTTGGTTCCATTACAGTAACAAGATGGATATACTGAATTTTGACTACAAATGACATAAAATAATTATATACTTTACGATATGAATTAGGTTTGGAAATATGTTTTTTAAAGGCAGCTTATATATACATACACTTACTTATGAGTGTTAACTATGAGACAGCTTTAAAGAAATAGACTGATAAGAAATGATATAAAACATTGACTCTATGTGTATCTCTGGAAATTATATAGATAGGTAGTCAAATTTATTAGATACTAATAGTTAATAAAGATGAGAAAAAAACATAATCTTGAGCAATTTTACAACATTCAGAATTGGCATAAGGTACATAAATCATTGTGATGATCATTTAATTTGTTTTGGAGTAAAATAGTGATTCCACTGTGGTGAAGTAATAATTGTTGACTTCCATCTGCCTTTGTAAGAATACCTCTTATTTTAGTTAAAACATAGGAGAGATTTGTAGGTCTAATGATACTGCATTACTATGCATATTTGACCATTTCCGAGTAGGCTCTAAATATGGACCTCTCTTTTAAAGTACAATAACTGTAAAATAACAACAAAAACAAAAATTCCCTCACCTCCCACCTTTCTCTTCTCATTTCATCAATATACTGCTTTAGCTCTAGAAATGTATCTGTAATTAATGATTTGTTTTATGGAATTAATTTTTTCTCCAGATTTTTGACGTTTGCAGTGAATACACTTAGAAATAATCAACAAACAAACATGGCCCATTTTTTATGTTGTCAACCCCGCTAAACCAATATTAAGTAAACATTCATATTTTACAGATTAAGTACTCTGAGCATTATGATAGGAGTGAGACATTTGAAAACAAGCACAATGAGAATAGTGGAAAATTTCAATTTGGATTACATTAAATGGTGACAGTAATACTGTGTTCAAGGATTAGTTTTAGTTCAAGTCACTAAACATATTGCATCTTTATATAAGTAATACCAATACAAATGTATCTTAGTTTTGCTTGTGGTAGTTCAGTTGTTATTTTTGTGTAAATTTTAAAAAAGTAAGATTAAGCCACCGTATTTTTCTTAAAAATGACTTTGGTTGTTACTTGTTGAATTATGATGTAATATAAAATTTCTCTCACGCCAGTGAGAATGGCAATCATTAAAAAGTCAGGAAACAACAGATGCTGGAAAGTATTTGGAGAATTAAGAATGCTTTTACACTGTTGGTGCGGGTGTAAATTAGTTCAACCATTGTGAAAGACAGTGTGGCAATTCCTCAAGGATCTAGAACTAAAAATATCTTTTGACCCAGCAATTCCATTTCTGGATGTATACTCAAAATCATTCTACTATAAAGGCACATGCACATGTATGTTTACTGCAGCACTGTTTCCAATAGCAAAGACTTGTAACCAACCCAAAGCCCATCAATGTTAGACTGGATAAAGAAAATGTGGCACATATACACCATGAAATACTATGCAGCCATGAAAAGAATGAGTTCATGTCCCTTGCAGGAACATGGATGAAGCTGGAAACCATCATTCTCAGAAAACTAACACAGGAACAGAAAACCACACACCACGTGTTCTCACTCGTAAGTGGGAGTTGAACAATGAAAACATTGTTCTCACAGGGAGAGGAACATCACACACCGGGGGCTGTTGGGGCGTGGAGGGCAAGGGGAGGGGTAGCATTAGGATAAATACCTAATGTAGATGATGGGTTGATGGGTGTAGCAAACCACCATGACACATGTATACCTATGTAACAAACCTGCAAGTTCTGCACATGTGTATAAAAGGGCTTCTGGTTAAAACATAGTTTACAAAATATATTGTCCACCCTGTAAGCTTGACTTTTAGAACTTTTCTTATTAAGCTCATAGTTGTTTTATTTTTCTTCTTTTCTTTGTTGTTGTTACTTTGTTCATTTTCTCTTTTTGTTTTCTGAAGTCTTACTTCCTCTTAACATTAGCCTATATTAAAGTTAAATTAAACCAATCTTAAATAGTAAATATTACTCCTCCTTTCCTTCTTTCTGTAACTTATTCCCATCCTAGGGTGTATGTGCCTATCAGAAAAATCAGAACATGTAACCTTAATCCGATTATAATGCCCAGGTTATCTATTCCTAATGACTAGAGAGATGTGCATGTTACTGTTTACTATTTTTTTTTTTTTTTTTTTGAGACAGAGTCTCACTCAGTCGCCCGGGCTGGAGTGCAGTGGCACGATCTTGGCTCACCGCAAGCTCTGCCTCCCGGGTTCACGCCATTCTCCTGCCTCAGCCTCCTGAGTAGCTGGGACTACAGGCGCCCGCCACTACGCCCGGCTAATTTTTTTTGTATATTTAGTAGAGACAGGGTTTCACCATGTTGGCCAGGATGGTCTCGATCTCCTGACCTCGTGATCTACCTGTCTCAGCCTCCCAAAGTGCTGGGATTACAGGCGTGAGCCACCACGCCCGGCCTGTCTGTCTGCTCTTTAAGCTCAACCCTGATTACATTAGTACCATGTTTCTCTGTGATAAATTCATCATAGCCTGGTAGTAATGCTGACTATTCAGAGGTTTAAGCAATACCTTGACCTCATACTTTTATTTTCATGGCTACTAGACAACTGGATTCTTATTTGACCTGTGGAAAACTGTTTTCTTGTCATTTAAGGAGATTTTCTGTTTCTGTAGTCATGCCAGACTACATGTAAGCATAGAACATAAAATTATAGCTATTAGAATGAATTTAAAATTCCTCATTTCATCCCTGCCAAAAAAAAAAAAGTACTGCCATGTTTACTTTGATTACTTTGATGCAAAATTCATGAATAAAGTTTGTCATTCATACTTGTGTTTCTCAATTATTTTGAACATAATAGAAATGAAACACAAACTAAGGTTTTGACACTGGCGGGTGGCAGAGTAGAAATATCAGTTACGAATAAGACATAAGTACATTTAAAATATCAAAATTATTTAATATTTTTCAAATGTTTATAGTTTTACTAGCTAATATTTATTAGTCACTTACTATGGCCCAAAAACTGTTCTAAGCAATTTATTTGTAATGACTTGTTTAATCTTTACAACCACTTCATTGTACATGAAAATTCAAGCCTCAGAGTGGGTACATAAATAGTCCACAGTCTGGGCTGACTAGCTATCCAAGGAACCAAGATTCAAATAAAATCTAGGAGGTGTGGAAAAGACTAGTTCTGGCCATCAAATAAAGAAGTTGGCCTGGGGGGGTTATATATGTATAAAACCACACACGTAAATGTATTTTAAGCAACAACATCCTGTTGCTAAATAGTATATGATCTAAGTGATGGTGTATGTGTGGATACACTTGTATTTTGCACTGTTTCGGCGATAGCTTAGGGAGCATTCTGGAACACACAGTGACCTGATTGCCTTCCATCACCCAGTAAGTAGCTCCACAGGCTTCTTCATATAAAAATAACAACCCCTTAAATCATAAGTCTGAATCCAGTTTACTTGATGATCCAGTTAGGTTTCTTCTGGAACTGAAATTCTTTGAGTTTGAGAATGTTAAATATGAAAGAAAATTGTTTATACTTCTACTTTTCTATGGGTGTTATTTTTCATTTATGATAAAATTTTTACCCCAAAATAGTGGTAGAGATCACAAGATAGATTTTTTTTTTCTGATCTTTTTCTTACATCTGGAAATTTTAGGCAGCTAGAATGCCAGAACATATGAACAAAGTTAGTGGTTTTTCCCTTCTGCATTTAATTGAAATTCTTATAATTAGATTTATCACATTTGCAATGTGAGTTCTCAGATTTATATAATCTGTGCCTTTAGGTAGGTGAGTTTCTGAACATATTTATAAATGTGGCACTGCATCTAATAGAATAATAAGCTAGAAATAATAGAAATTTGGGGCTTTAGTTCAGCAATTCTGTTTTCTGTTTTGATGTTTAAAGTACTCAAGCTCATTGAACATATTTAAATCTATTATCTATGCCTTCATTCTAGATTCATTGCCTGAAAGTTTTTGAAACATTATTACTATAAAAGTATATCTCTGTTAACTTAAATGAGTGCTTCACTGCCACTTTGTGATGAACAAACATTATAATGCTTTTATTATAAAATCTATTTAACCTGCTTCTTCATCTTTCTGATTTAAATCTAATAATTCATGTAGCATTTTTGAAAAGCAGTAAGTTTGATTTTTTGCATAAAATGTATATCTCTATACTTTCTATAATTTTTTCCAGGAAAGTTTATTTTAAGACATAAAGGAACAGAAGTCCTTTGGGTTCAAATTGTGAAGTATTACAGAATATTTGCCTTCTGTCTTTTTTGTCTTAATGAGCTTTAATTAAAAAAGAAAAAAGATAAGACTTTTTACAATTAATGGGAAGATACACAATATGAGCAATGATTGAGTTTTAAAACTTGTTCTTATTTTAGTTTTATATATTGGTATTTCTCAATATATGTATTTACTAAGTCTATTAATAGAAATATTCTTTCTTTTGTATTAGGTTTCTGTCCTGAGACCACAGCAGAATGTGCCTTGGACAAAGGTGAGTATATTTAAAATATATTTCAAACTTTCTCCATAAATAAAGTATAAAAATATTATGACAATAATTATATTAACTGTTGCATGCTTAGAAATATGGTATTATAGTTCATGTTTATATCATGGGACATGCACTTTTTGTCTGGTAATATGTAATAGTGAGAAAATATCAGAATCAGAACTCTGGTTATTAAGTATATACCATTGCCTGCGTACAGAAAGCCTTAATCCATACAATCTATATTAAAAGAACTGTTAACACTAATGCCCTTGCAAGTTAAATAATGGAACTATTCAATGGTTGATGGAAGATGTTTAACATGTCTTTAGTGACTCTGATGATTTAATTATTAACATAGGACATATGTAAGTTAGATTATCAGACAAGAACTACCTAAAAGTATTTAGGTTTTGGGGGAGCAAATAGATAAATACATTTAGAATTAAAACCAATTTAAAAAGAGGAAGGAATTATGAAAATAAACGCATTAACAGCTCAGTAAACAGTATATAAATGTACTACATGAAAGATGGAGGAATAGTTCAAGGTTAATACAGGATGCCTGTTATTTCAAACTGGAATGCTATCATGAAAAAAGATGTTATTAAAGATTATTAAAAAGATCATGAACTATAACTGAATTATAAGAGATAGTTGAAAGAAAATGTATAAGATGAATAAACGTTACATAGAGGAAAACCTGTGAGTACTGAGTAAGGGAACTAAGATTCCTGAGGACAGTGGTGAGGGAGGATGACAGCTGAAGAAATAAATATCACATACAGGAGCTATTAATTATCAGGCCTTCTCTAAAGAGAAATCAACAAGAGAAAAATTGCTTGAACTAACACATAAAGAATTTACAGGCTGGGGGCGTTGGCTCATGCCTGTAATCCCAGCACTTTGGGTGGCCGAGGCGGGCGGATCACATGGTCAGGAGACAGTGACCATACTGGCTAACACGGTGAAACCCCGTCTCTATTACAAATACAAAAAATTAGCCAGGTATTCTGGCGGGTGCGTGTAGTCCCAGCTATTCGGGAGGCTGAGACAGGAGAATGGAGTGAACCCGGGAAGTGCAACTTGCAGTGAGCCAACATCGTGCCACTGCACTCCAGCCTGGGCAACAGAGCCAGACTCTGTCTCTAAATAAATAAAAAATAAATAAAATAATTTTTTTGAAATAAAATATTATGGGCATGCTATGGAGGTATAATTTTTTTCTAATCCATCTACGTTTTATAATGTGGTGTTCCATCTTTGATCATACTAACGAAACCTAAAATTAAATCAAATGCATTCAAAAGCTTCAGGATTAGGTAGTGGAAGAAGGTTAGTTATCATTTTTCTAGAGATATTTAAATATTGAATAGATTCACAATGTCTGACAATGGTTCCTCTAAAACTTCTCTAGATCAGCTATCCTCTTCAAGGTTCTTCCAACCCCACATATGACTTGATGAGTCATTGTTGTTTATTTTTCCCTGTTTTAGAGTAATTTTATATTGAAATAAAAGTTGGGCATCATTGGTTTGTGGTTATAAGAAAAATGTAGGTATATATACTATCATTAGTGATTGATACCTGTTCTATCTCATGCAAATGTAATGCTTGGGGAAATACAGTTATATGTACATATTCATATTTTTAGTTTGGCCCAAAACATACTGTATGTCTTCGGCAGTGTTACTCATATGAGAAAAGAAAGCATCCTATAAATACATATGTCAATGATTTTCTGAGATAATAAAATGGAAAACTCTCCCAGCTATTTTCTTGCCACTATTTTTCATGTAATTTTCTGGTCATTTTCCATGTCTGTAAAGAGACTAATGTGACTTTAGAATATCCAAAGAAAATAAGCCAGCTGACATGCACTGCCAGACAGGGAATGAATGGCTCCAGGCACAAATCTCTGTTGTGTCAAGGCTTTGGCATGACATTTGGCAAGGACTAAATCAAACATACCACAATGCAAATAATCTCAGTTTCCCATGGATGTGCAGCTTCAACCTCGAGCCTACTGTTAGTCATTACTACTCTTTTCTCCTGATATCCCAGAGAATGACATTTCTGGTAATGAATTGAAAACTAGAACATTTCCTAGGTGTTCTTACACTTTGAGGTAGTCGGGGGGATCATGACTTTGAAATTGGACCTTCCTGGGTTGGAAGGATGAGTCTGTCACTTACTAGCTGTGGAATCCTGGAGAAGCTACCTAAGATATAAAATGAATTATCACAGGGGTTGTGGAGGCATTAAAATGTGACAATTAGCCTAAAGCATTTCGTATATCTGTTATATAATAAACATTTAATAAATATTATTTTACTTTTTTCCACTTCTGTAATTAGTTGGATTTTGTTTTAAACTTCTTAATAATCATCTCCTTTATCCTATTAATAGAAGACAAATGACTCTAATATACATTTGTAACTTTTGAGTTATGTAAGCACATGTGATATTATTTGTCTTTATCTTTTTAGGTGGGCACTCTTCTTTGAAGTGGGGCAATGGTTTTTAAGAGTTATATGTAATACATAAAGGGTCTTCATGTTGCACAGGAATGTTTTGAATGCATTTGATTTAATTTTAGGTTTCGTTAGTATGATCAAAGATGGAACACCACATTATGAAACGTAGAGGGATTAGAAAAAATTATACCTCCATAGCATGCCCATAATATTTTATTTCAAATGTTTGTTTCAACTCTCATTAATAAATAAATATGTGTCATATGGCATTAGGTGCTAAGGGTACAAAGAAGAAACAGATACATTCTTTGCCTTCATGGGAGTTATAATCTTAGATGGGAAGAGACATGTAAATACATTATTTTTAACACAATATGATAATATGCTACAATGGATAGGTGCTCATGGGATGGGGGTTGTGCAAATATAAAATAAATTTTAATCAATCTGGCTTCTTGGAGGGGTTAACACCTCATGTATTTTAAAAAATGATGAGGAATTGGCCAGATATCAATCTTACATAGAGGCATGATGGTGAGCAGTTGTCAAGAATGCATAATATTTAAATGTGATTGTATCTATTTAAAAATATATACTTTTCAATTCATTCTGTGATATGATAAAAGGAATTAAAGTTCTTAGGGGGTCAATAAACTTGTTAATGCAAATTATCTAAAAAGAGGAAGGGCAGTGAAATAAGGAATCTGTTGTCTGAAGTAAAAACAATGATAGTAGCAGTAAGTGTACAGATTGGAAGTTGGGGAGCTGAGCCCTCCTACTTTGTTTTTGAAGGTAATGTAGATTATAGTTAGGTTATTTTTACAGAGCTAAGATTTATGAATGATGTGTTTATCATATTGTTACTTATAACATGATAATGGGAAACAATAAGGAAGCTTTTATAAATTTTGATAAAACATGGGATATTTTACTGTTACTAAAATTATAATTTTGAAGATTTTTAAAAGAAGACTGTGTTCTTAAAAACAGGACAAATTATGAATTAACATTATAATACCATACCCTTTTAATACATATATTTATGTAAAACAGATACATATGGGTATTTGGTTATATGTTTGATGTGCTTTTGTTAGGGGACAGGGTTCCAAGAAAATGCTTACGAAAAGACTTAAACACACCCATCATTATTAACAGTGATTATCTCTATGTGATAAATATATATGTGTGCTTTCTATTTTTTCTTGAAACTTTGATGTGTTTTACATAATGTACGATTAATTCATTGAATAACCTCTAACACGGCTCCCATAATGTTTGCCTGATGATGCTCATACAAGGAGACCTAATCCCCTCTCCTTGAGTTGGGGCAGAACCTTTGACTTGCTGCTAACCAATTGACAATGGCAAAGGTAAAGGATGTCACTCCTGTGAATATGTCATATTATAATACAAAGGTGATGGAATGACAATCCCATGGGTATGTTATGTTATATAAGACCACATCTTGTTAGTAGACACATTCCTGCTCTCCTGCTGACCATGAAGAAGTAAGCCACTATATTGTAAGATGATCGGTTGTGAGGGCCGCAGGCAAGAAACTGGCTGCCTCTAAGAGATCAGAGTGGCCCCTAGATGTTGAGAGTGGCCTTCAGCCAACCACCAGCAAGAGGTCAAGGCCCATAATCCTACAGATACAAGGAAATAAATTCTGGCAATAACGTGAGTGAACTTGGAAGTGGATATATTACCAGCTATGACTCCAGATAATAATCTAGTCTTAGCTGACACTTTGACTATAGCCTTGCAAAGGCCCCAGCTAAGCTGTTTCTGGACCTAACCACAGAAACTGTAAGATAATAAACGTATATTGTTTTATGCTACTAAATTTGTGGTAATTGTTATGCAAAAGAAGAAACTAATTGCTTTGGACAGAATTGTGTTCCTTTAAAATTCATATGTTGAATCTCTAATTCCCAATGTGACTATATTTGAAGACAAGATTTTGAAGAGGTAATTAAGGTTAAGCGAGGTCATAAAGGTGGGGTCCTAATTTGATAGAACTGGTGGCTGTATAAGAAGAGGAAGAGATCTTTCTCTCTTTCCCTCTCTGTGTACACACAAAGGAGAGATCATGTGAACACACAGCAAGATGGCAGCCACCAACAAGCCAAGAGAAGAGCTTCAGAATAAAGTCTACTTTGTTGTCACCTTGGTATTGAACTTCTCAGTCTCCAGAAATGTGAGAAATAAATTTCATTTGTTTAAGCCACTTGGTCTATGATATTTTGTTATGGCAACCCAAGCTGATTAAGACAAACTTTGACATCAAGAAATAGGGTGCTGCTATGAATAATACCTAAAAAATGTGGAAGTGTCTTTGCATCTTGATAACAAAGGTTAGAAGAGTTCTGAGGTGCATGATAGAAATATGTGAGGTTCTGATAAAGTCTTATATAGAAGTGAGGATCATGTCAGTGGAAACTGAAAGAGAATCCTTATTATAAGACATCAAAGAACTTGGCTGAATTGTGTTCTAGTGTTTTCTGGAACTTATGAGTAATAAAATTAGATATTTAGCTGAGGAGGTTTCTAAGCAAAGTGTTGAAAGAGTGGCTTAGTCTCTCTTGATTGCTACAGTAAAATGTCAGAGGAGAGAGAGGAATTGAAGAATAAATTGTTAAGCAAAAAGAAAAGGAACCAAACTTAAAGATTTGGAAAATTTTCAGTCTGTTTATATTGCCAAAAAGAGAAAGCCTGCTGTGAAGAGAACACCAAGAGTGTGGCTAGACTGTCACTTCAAAAAGAGCTTTTGGGATTATACCAGCTGAAACCCTGCCAGTTTTTACTGGAGAGACAAAGATGGGACAAAGTGAAGAAAGGCTGTTGGACTTCATGGACTTGATAGGACAATAGGGCTTTTTGGCTGCAAACGTTCACTGTTCTTCCAAGAAGGAAGTTATCAAGCCTTCTGTCTCCGTTTCAACATGTCAGACAACCTCTGTTCAGAGTCTCGAGGGCAGGACTGCCCTGGAATGATGTGTAAGGGTGGGGTTTCCTACAGCCTTGGAACTCGGACCCTGGCCTACAGCTGTGGAGGTGGTGCTGCCACACTTGATCTTGGACTTTCTATCCTCCAGAATTATGAGAAAATAAATTTATGTTTAAGTCATTCAGTCTTTGGTATGTTGTTAAGGCAGCCCAAGCAGACCAATATCCCAAAGTGATGAATATAGAAATATTATGTTTTGCAAACATGAAAGATCAAAATAAAGAGGAAGGGGTGGAGCAGGGAATAATTCCCAGATTTTGATGTAGGCAATTGGAAGTAATTCCGTTCAGTTTATGTAGAAATACAGAGAGAGGGGAAAAAAGTCAATTTGGTGGAATGATAATGAATAATTTTTTTTAATTTCATTGAAATTTTTATTGAGATAATTTTACATCCACATGCAGTTATTAAACATAAAAGAGTCTGTACACTTTGCCAAGTTTTCCCCAATGGCAACATTTTGCAAAACTATAGTACAATATCACAGCCAACATATTGAAATTGAGATAAACCCCCAGTATTGTTCAGATTTACCCCATGCCCATTGTAATCATTTTTGTCTTTATTACATTCTATAAAATGCTGTCACCATGTAAGTTTAAGTATCCTACCCCACAGTCAAGACACTGAATAGTTCCAACACTACGAGGATTTGAAAGGTTGGCTTTTTACAACTACACCCAACTCCCTCCATTTTCCCACCCCAACCCTCTTCTTAAACAATACTTCCTGGCAACACTACTCTGTCTTCCATTTCTAAAATGTTGTCATTTTAAAAATGATATATAAATGGAATCATACCTTTTGGGATTGGCTTTTTTGCTTAGCCTAATTTTTGGAGATTCACCCAAGTTGTTGGGTGTATCAGTTTGTTCATTTTTATTTTTGAGTGGCATTCCATTGTATGTATGTGCTACAGTTTAACTTTTTATCTGTTGAAAGACATCTGGGCTGATTCTAGTTTTTGTCTGTTATACTAATGTATAAACATTTGTATACATGTTTTTATATGAATATGTCTTCGTTTCTCTGGAATAAATGCCCAAGACTGAAGTTGCTAGATTGTATGGCAGTTACATGTTTACTCTTATAAGAAACTGCCCAAATGTTTTTCAGTGTAGCTGTACCATTTTATATTCCTAGCAGTATTGCATGAGTTATCTCATTTCTCTGTATCCCTGCCAGCATTTGGTGTTGTTGATGTTTCTTATTTTAGCCGTCCTGATAGGTATATACTGATATCTCATTGTATTAATATTTTTCATTTGCATTTCTCTAATGGCTATTGATGTTGAATGTCTTTTCATGTAGTTACTTGCCATCTGTCTATCTTCTTCAGTGAAATCTTCATGTAGTTTACCTATTTTCTAATCAGATTATTTGTAAACTACTGATTTTTGAGTACTCATATGAACAGTGCTTGAATATATATATGAATATATATATATATGTATATATATGAATATATGTGTATTATATAGGAAGCTACTGAGTTTTGAGTACTCGTATGAGCACTGCTTGAATATATATGTATATATGTGTATATATGTATATATGTATCTATGTATATATATGTGTATATATGTGTTTGTGTGTATGTGTGTATATATATGTGATAAATGAGTAGAAATGATGGAGAAGAAGAGATCTCTCAAAGTCCAGACAGACAATCAGGAGGCTGTACATGTAAGTCCAAAGTCCTGAGAAGCAATAAAGGATAGAAATAAAGGTTATGAACTTGTGACAGTTAAGAAGGTATTAGAGCAGGTCTTGGAGGGCAAAAATATCAAGCTCTTGTGTCTCCTTGAAATTCAGAATAATGTTTTACCCTCAAAAATTTTACCGTATGTAAATAAATACTCTTCTGTTTCCTGAACTTCATCTTATATCAAACACTAAGGTTTTCTCACCTACCATACACCTTAAATACTACCAGCATTTGAGTGGTTTCGGTAAGACACATGAATATTTTCAATAACAACAACAACAACAAAATCTAAATGTATTTTTGGTATGTTGCATAGACCCAGGGAGACAGGAAAAGCTTGCTGAGGCTACAATCTAGAACTCAGATCACACACAGAAATAAGGTAGCGATATCCACTTTGTAATGAGATCCTTCTCAAGACACTATGAGAAACTTCAGAGGGAAAATCCATTATCTAGAATGTCTAGTGGTAGACAATCTTGGCAATCTAGTTAAGCAGGCAAGCTGGAAGTATAACATGAGCAAAATGTACAACACCAGGTTAGAGGAGAAGGAAAGAAAGATATATTTGAAATTATAGAAAGAATAGAGCATATTTGTTTATAGAGGAGATCCAGTGGCAAAGTAACAATTTATTATTTCAGACAGACCCCTGGGTGCAGTGGCTCATGCCTGTAATCCCCGCCCTTTGGAAGCCCGAGGCAGGGGAATCACGAGGTCAGGAGTTTGAGACTAGCCTGGCCAACATGGTGAAACCCCGTCTCTACTAAAAATACAAAAAAGTTAGCTGGGCATAGTGGTGGGCACCTGTAATCTCAGCTACTTGGGAGGCTGAAGCAAGAGAATTGCTTGAATCTGGGAGATGGAGGTTGCAGTGAGCCGAGATCACATCACTGCACTTCAGCCTGGGTAAAACAGTGAGACTCCATCTCCAAAAAAAAAGAAAAGACAGACCTTGACTATTTGAAGATGTTTGTGTCATTTTCTGAATTTTATATTGCAGAGTGAGTTTATACTCAAAATTTAAAACTAATGAAGTACTGGTGCTAACCAAACAGAAGTCCACTCAATGGAGTAGGGACTGGGAGGCTCCTCGGGTATACTAGCATTAACACTTTAATTACTGGGTTATGGGGACTCCTGGAGGAGAGACCAAGACTACAAGAGTACTGGGGGATGGGGTTTCTGTCAGTCTGTGCCAGTTTACCAATGGTAGATAAGTCGTTTAATATTTTAATGACCAATATAACCATTACCAGTGCAGACTGACTGAACACAGGCTAGACCATATGTGTATTACTATAAGATCTCAGGGGCGTCAGGCTAGGAATAGATTGACTACGAAAAAGGAGCTAGGGACCTGCTTGCTCAAAGATAGAAATTAAGGAATAGGTTATTTTTGAAAATTATTTTACTATGGGGATCATCCAAATTGGTTTGCTAAAAAGTCAGAAATCCTGAGGGTATAAAATGATATGACTTTTTTTCTTTAAACACCACATTCCATTCTCTGACGACATTCCTTTCTTACTGGGTAACATACTTGCTACCTTAATCATATTTGACAATTCTATAGCTTTTCAGTCAGTTTTTGTTATTAAAGTGTCTTATTTTTATTGTTAAGAATTAGTTTTGATTATTTTAAATCTTCTACCTCATACTTGATTCAGAGATCTTCCCCTTGCCTGTACACAAGAGAAACTTGTGTACAGTTGCCCTGAATATATGTGGGGTGGGAGTAGTGGGATGGGGCTTGGGGGTGGGTGGCGATGAGGGAATGGTAAGAGGTTCTGGAGCGTCCTTGCTTTCTCGCATCTTTTTCTACTTCCCTGCTATCTGTCTTGGTTGGGGCAAGATAGGAAGGAGGGACACAGTCCTTCCATGTGTAACTCTCCTTGCCAAGTGCTGTCTCTCCTTTGCTGGTTGTAGCCACTGTTCTATCTTTGGCCTTATGTACTTTCTGAGAGCCTGGAGCTCACACACTGCCTCTCTCACAATCATTTGGTGATTCTTCAGATTACTTCTTGTGGACACTTCTCTAATGTGGCAAAGCTGGCTGAGGTTTGACCTTCTCCTACCCATCCTTACCCCTTATCAGCCACCATCACGGGTGGCCATGTAACAGTCTTCGCATATGAGAAGGTACATGGGTTTGTGTTGCTTTCATAAAATAAGAATTGCCTTAAAAGTAAACATTAGTAAAAATATACAAAAGGCAAGTGACTGGCAGTAAGAGAGCTACATTGAATAATGTCTGTTTTCTTTTAAGGAAATACGTGATGTTTTTGTTCAGGAATAAAAAGAAAGTCTACTATGGGAGGATACAATTTTTTTTTTTTTTCTTTTGCCACTTTCACTCATGAGAACTGAGCAGTTCAAATACACCCTGTGGGTGTTAGGATGTGTGTGCAATACACCCAATTAGTATTATTTGGGGTCTTTCCCCCAACAACACAAGAAGGTCACCAGCAGATATGGCAGTGGAACTATCCAAACGTAAGCGCTGCTAAGTTGGTAATAATTATGACTTAGAGATTTGGGGGTTCTAGGAACCCCCCCCAGGAAATGGCTTCACTCGGGTTCCACAATATGCAAAGAAGGAAGTAAAGTCAATAATGACAGGCTGGCAAAACTTAGGAGAGTCAAAATTATTAGTTATAATGAATAAGATGGCTAAAAGTATATACATATTTTTGGAAGAATGGCTTAACATGTATATCTTATGAATTCATGATGAAAATTTTATAAGATAGGCATATGCTGTCTTATGTTTAGATGAGAAGCTGAATAATAGAATGCATAATATGTGACAGGCAAACTCAGTTTTAGCTAATCCCAAACCCCACATCCTTTCTATGAAATTCTAGTGGCTAATATATAAAAAAGAGAATAAGAAGATTGGGTTATAAGTTGGTTTTGATCAAATAAGAGATAATTATGTTATAATAAATTATTGTTCTGAATTTCCAAGTGTTTTAACTTTTTCTGAAATCATTGTCTTCCCTACTGAGAAAATAACTGAACAAAAATGATACTGCAAAATTTACATAAAACATCCATTTACTTTTTCAAATTCATAAAGTTAGTGTTTTCAGTTGCTTATGAAAGACGTTTTTAAGCCCAGAAGCTGCTGTGTTCAAAATTGCAGATGCCAATGTATACTTCCTGATGTCTTCCGTGTTTTATCATGACATTTAAATAGCTTTATGTGCATATAGCAGAGTTACTATTTGCATGAAACTTAACTGAAGAGTAAATATTAAATGTTTTCAAGCAGACAATAAAAGATGAAATTGATTAGCATCCTTTGCACTTTTACTCTTTCTATTATGAACAACTGCTAAGGAATGGTTATAAAGGGAATCTCGGGAAACTGCCCAATCTTTGTTATAGGGACTGAATTCCTGGAACTTTTACTGTCATACTAAGTAGACCATCTAAGATAAAATAATTCTGTAATAAACATTCTCTTCATTGGTTTGAAGAAAACAGTGATTCTATAAAAGTGTTTTATGAAACACATTCTTGTGGAAACTTTCCAGGTAATATGAGCTCCACGGAAAAAGTAATTGGAAAACCACTAGCATGTTTTTCAGCACAACAAAGACATTGAAAACTTCTGCAGTAGAAAGTTATCAATGTTTAGTCTAGAAAAATATGGAGCTAGCTTAACCACATGGAAGGGAGGATTTTGTAATCTTTAAGACTGTGGTCTCTGGAATCTGCTTGCTCTCCTAATTTTAATTGCTTGCTCTACTAATTTTATTATTGAGGTAAAATTCATATACCATGAAAATAACCATGTTAAAGTGAACAATTCAGTGGCATTTAGTACATTAACAATGTATTTACAAACTGTGTCCGGTTCCAAAACATTTTCATTACCCCAAAGGAAAACTCTGTATCCATTAAACAGTTGTTTCCGGTTCCTCTAACTCCCACCCCCAATTTGCTTCACTTCAATAAATTGTGTGGACATTCTGCTTACCCTCTTTGAGGCTCAGTTTCCCACTTATTCCTATGTAGATAGAAATGGCTTTGACCTTATATGGTGGTTGTAAGAATTCAATAAAGTAACCAATACAATGAACTTAAACCATTGTAAAAATTAAATAAATGTTACAGTGTTAAACTTGTGTAGCTTTCTTTTGAATCCAAAGGAACTCGTGTTCTAGAAAGCACTCTCCAGGAAGTGTGAATCACAGTCACCACAATAGGCAAATACTGAGAGAGAAGCCATAGACTTTGTCTTATTTAGAAGCTAATGAATCTCACATGACCCTCTGGTTCTCCAGAAGACTCAGAGTTAGAACTTATGTTTCTCTCTGTCATTCCCCAGAATATTTTTGCTAAAGTGGCTTGAGGTTGATATTAGAACAAGATGTGTTGAAAGAAGGAGGGAGTTTTCCAGATATCCTCAATCTAAAAATAAGAGGAATATAAAGGTTTATGAGAAGGAATACATTTCTTCAATATAAGAATTGAAGGAGATAAAACAGCTGACAGCAGCCCTAACCTAGGTCTAATTATTTTCTACTTGATAGGTATTCATGATTATAAAAATTTTAAAAGTGTCATTGACATAGAAAAGCAAACTATAAAATGTTTTAAAACATAAAATTATGTTTTATGTTTATATATGTAAAATATGTAAATTTAATTACAGGTATAATTTTATATAAATTGAATAATATTTGACAGTGAGTAGGTAGTTCTAAATGAATTTTTACCAAAATGACAGCAGTAATTCCTATGCTGTATCAGAACCTCAGGTGTTTTTCATTTGCCTTTGTATTCTTTTATATGTTTGCTTAAATTTCCGTATGTGTATATGCTACCTTACAGAAATAAAGCAACCAAGCTATGTCAACAGTAGCGATGGATTACAACTGTACTATATTTGTTATTTTACTCAATTTTTCTTCATAGTTGCTGTAAGCACAAACCTTTAGAAAAACATAAAACTGATTATGAATGTTAAACAGATCAGCTTGCCTCCAAAGGCCTGAGGAAGAAAGAATGAGGAAGAGTTTGATGAGCCCTGACTTACTCTTCCAAAAATACAATTTGCCCTTAACAGACCTTAACCCTGGTAATAGACAACAAACTGAAGCTGTCAATTTCTTTTTCCTGTCTTTTTAGTACAATCTTTCCCAATTTTTCCCTTTAAAATTTGTAATTCCTTCCCAAATTCTACAAAAGTTAGCATACTCAGTGATTTTAAAGGGAGATGATCATTTATCACCCCTTGGTACACTGGGAAGTTCAATTTCCTTCTCCTGATCTTCTGCAGTCTGTACTCTTTTCATTTGCCTCCTGAACCAAAAGATACAAGATCTCACTGGGGTTCTCAAACCTGAGTCATTATAGGAATCATCTGGGGATCTTGTTTAATATGCAGGTTCTTGTGCATCTCCCCAAAATTTCTTATTCCTTAAATCCAGAATGGGATCTGTGACTCTGCAGTACTATATTCCAGGTTACATCAAAGCAGCTGATTCACAAATTATACTTTGATAGACACTGGAAGCTTTCAAGTCCTTAAAGTCTAACCTGCTTTACAAACCTGTGATTAAAATAAATAATTTCCTCCATTGTTTTCTTCTAAAAGCATTGGTAATTCTCCTTAGCACCTTTTATTGAAGATGTGTTTGGTGATTCAGGTAGAACATGACAGCTTATCTAGCATACTAACCACGTGGACTGTCCCCACATGCTAAATGCAGAAACAATTGAACAATCTACTTTACGTAAACTTTCTTTTTAGAATAGATATAGTTCAACTGCCCATAACAAGTAGAAGAATCAAACCTTCCAATTATACTTCGTGATTAGGTTAGTGTAATTTCAACAAAATAGTGCCCTTAAAAATAAATTATTGACTACATAGCCTGCAATATTAATATAATATTATATGTAATATGTAGTTTGTTTTTAAATAAAATGTCTCAAAGATGCTAACGCATTTTTTGCCATTCTTGTGAAACAGTCAAGAACTGCTATTATTTATCACCATTTGCAGAGAGATGGAATCACTGAGCTATTAAGTAACTTGAAGAGGGTCACCGAGTCAGTGACTAAGTCAGAATAAACATTTCATCTCCTAGCTCCTTGAACAGTAGTTTTCTCAACAAATCCCATCGCATTTATTTCTTCCTGTAAAAGTTTACAAGTCATCCAGTTTCCTGGGAGGTTCTTCATTATGGGACATATAAGGATTTGTACCCTCTGGAAGGTTGAAAACTAGAAGCAGGAAGTCGTATTAAAGATAGTCCCTGTTTTTCAAAGACTCTTTCATTCCTCCAGTTCCCTTGTCATTAATTGTTTCATAGAACACATATTCCATTCATCCATCCATCCTTTCATTCAAGCAACCCGTTTTTACTGAGCATATTTAATATTTAATATGTCTAGCATTATGCTAATAAATAGATTATAGTTCTTTTCCTCAGGTCACCAAGCCTGGTGAAGAAAAAGACACATAGACAAATGGTATAATATAATAATTGCTATATTGGGTCTAGGGGATCTAAGTGAGCTTATGGGAAGAACACTTGAGTTTATTTGAGGAAATCCTAGTTTTCTTAGAAAATAGGAAACATGAGCTAGGTTCTTAAGGGAAGAATTCACATGGATTCAGTGTAAGGATGGGGCATGAAAAAGGGAAGACAAAGTTAAACCTTAAACATAATGCAGTCATATTCCACCCAAGACATAAATGGAGACCTCTAAATTTAAACTTTAGAGGCCCAATAATTACACATGTAATTTTCAGAGGGTGCTTGTGACACATTGGACCTTGATTTTTGAGGCCTTGATAACCTCCACCATGCACAATGTGGATCCTGTGAACTTTCATACCCTAAGCTCACCCCTTTAAAACCACCATCACCCTGGCAGACATCACCTTTATAAAATTTTGATTTATAAAACCAAAATTTCTTTATTTAAGAATGTATAACAAGCAAACACAAAAGAGCTAGTATTTTTAAATGGTAAAAAATAAACAAAGGGAACAGTCACTCCCCACGTTAGCCTTGTATGGTTTGGCCTGAAGGGTATTTTTGTAACCAAGAACAAAGCCCTCAAAATATAATGGAAACATTGACAGACACTTAACTATACCAGCTCTGGTGGGTCCAGCCATAATTCACTTCATAATACAAATTGATATGTTGTCCAGAGGGGTCTCTGTGTTGGTGTTATTGAGTGTTTTCTGAAACGTTCTGGTTCTGGGCTACGAAGCTGCAAAATGAAACTGAATGACTCTTTCTGGAATAGATTCTGTGCTAGACCCCCTCATTTACAGTAGTGATATCCTTGGGGAAAGACCACAAGGAAATGTCCTATAAAAACAGAAAATATAAAATATTAAACCAAAGCAAAAAAAAAAAAAAAAAAAACTAATGCAATGAAACAAAGTTTGTTGTATTAAAAGTCTAACATTTCTTCTCACAAGGCATACTAAAAAGCAGCACACCAGAGGTGACAAGGGGGCAGCTTGCTTTAATTTAAGTGGGGTTAGTTGTTAAGTAGAGAACAAGTACACTCTGTATTTGCAAAAATCATGCAAGGGGCCAAAGTTCAGCCATTCCAGTGAACTTGCCAAGCAAAGTATGCTGTGTGTTTTATAATATAATGCAAATGACCTCAATCTGAGGTAGCAGCATTTCCAAATACCATTTAGGGCTTTAATGACTTGTCTTAGAAAGGTCGTGCCAGGTCATATTTAATGGATCTTCTAAACAATGTAAAAAGATTCTTCTAAAATTGTATACAGCTAATAATTTTAGTGTAAAAATAATTGTCCTCCATCCCCACTGCATCTCCTTCCCCAAATGAAACTTTTGAGGTTTCTTTACTGAAAATGTTAATGTCATTTTCTTATCTCTGGATCTGAGTTCCCTCAACCTTAATCTTAAAGTTCCATGTGCAGAGTTGGAGTTCTGATAATTTAAAAAGCTCCACGGGATTCTGAAAATCAAACTCAGAGAATTCTGAAGGCACACTCCATTTTTACAAGAAACTAGTACACAAGGATTCTAGTGCCAGCTTTTCTGCTGTAAACTGTATAACCTTGAGTTTATTATAACCTCTATGAGTCTCAATTTGTCCATCTCTAAAATGAAGGTTGCAGACTATCTCTTACATTCTTTAATGTTGTTCCATGATACCATTTAAGCCAGCTAATGAATTACTTAAATATCGAAGTCCACATTAAGCCTTATGGAAAAGCATAACTGGCAAGATTTTCCTCTCAATTACTTGTGCTAATAGGGGCCAAAATGGCATGGATACTTTAAATTCACAGATAATCCCCAAACTTCAATTTAGCTAAGTATTCCAACCTCCTCTCCTGCCAAACCATTTACAGGGGATTGAAACAATTAGCACACACTGACTGGTATGAAATTTATCTCCTTTATAATTCCTTCATTCTCTACTGCCTTACCACTGAGATATTTTCATACTTACAGTCCTAAAAATAGAAATGAAGACTAAATCGAATATAGTTGTTGTATAATCTACCAAATGGTTATGTTTCAAAATATCCCACCACTGTTACGATTTTTAATACTAATTAAGAGCTTATCCTGTGTCACGTGCTTTATATATCACTTTATTTAAACCTCACAGTCAGCTTTTTGAGTAGCGTGTCAGTTTTCTTTGCCTGCTATAGCAAAGTACTACAAACTGAGTGGCTTAAACAACAGACATTTATTATTTCATAGCTCTGGAAATGAGACATGCCCCCTCCTAGCTCTGATGGTGTGCTGGCAATCTTTGGCACTCTTTGACTGGTAGATGCATCATTCCAATCTCTATCTTCATCTTCACATGTCATTTTTACTGTGTCTCTTCTTCACGTTATTTTTAAAGGGACACTAGTTATATTGGATAAGTGACCCAGCCTACTTCAACATGACCTCGTTTTAATTTGATTTCCTCTGTTCAAGTTTCTCTTTCCAAAAAATGTCACATTCTGAGGTACTGGTGGTTAGGACTTCAAACACATCTGTTTTGAGGGTGACATAATTTATAACAGGTGGTGATTATTCCCATTATTCCATTGTAGAGATGAGATAACTAAGGTTCTAATGTTGCATTAATTTGTCTGGAGTTCAAAACCACTCAGTGGTGAAGTTGGAATTCACATCCACTTGTCAGAATTCATTCTTAGTGTCTCCAAGCTTTGAGCAGTGATTTTAAAATAAATGAATAAATAAGCCTGGAACCAAAGTCATCTTGCAGGGGACCTATAGTAATCCTAGAAAGTCTAATAATGGGGTACTCTTGTAAAAATATTTTTTAAAGTTCAGCACTTAGTAGTGGAGATTTAAAAGTAGCACCTAGGAGCACTTTTCGGTTAGTTTCGTTGTGTGGATATGAGTGTGCTTGTTTTGGATCTTCATTCAAGAACCTGTCTGCTGTGGCAGGAGAGGGCCCATGAACGTCCTGGAGTTATGTAAGTTGCATTGGAAAATCAAAATTAGGCACCATATTTGATTTTTTTCTGCAATTATTATTTAATGTACTTTAATGATTGCGACATGTAAAGTCAACTGGCTGCTCATTAATCTTGTTCTGCCCTGAGCACCTCCGTTTGATGTCCTATACAGAAATGGAATAGGGCAGAACCTTGGGCCTTTGGAGGAAGCATATAGACTTCAGGAATTAGGGAAGGGGAAATAAAATTTAGAGATTAAATAGAAAAGTTTCCATTAAGCTCTGAGTCCCTGGAGTTCATAGTTTTCCTCTCCTCAAGATATCTTGTTAGTGGTTGAAAATATTTCACTTATTTAAGATTTCTTATATATTGTTAAAGGGCAACCTGCAGAAGAAACTACACACACACATACACCCCTAGTGCAAACCTCTGTGGGAAGTTACTGAGCTTCACATTATAATTTAATGTGAATCTGTTGGGCTCACCCTTTGCTTTAAAGAACTCTTACTGAGATAGGTTATGGTGAAGTAAATAGAAGCCTTGATGCAGAACTGGATTAAACAAAGGGAGGAGGAGTTTTGGACCATGTTTTCTCATCAAAGAGAATGCGTGGTAGAGGCATCATGGTTTGCATATGTCTAAGCTGAGGGAGTCTATAATTTCTCTGTAATGGTGCTATAGATTAGATGTTTAATCTCTATTTCCAGCTATACTTTTTGGATTGCTTCATAATTAAAGCAAAGACAGCTTTTGAAACCTGTGATTGCCATTCATAGTATTTTATTTTTGAGCATTTCAATAATAGTTACATAGAGTACATAATTGCTAGAATACATTTAAAACATCTAATCATCACCTTTGATTGAATTTAGGATATGCACTAGAGAGAGGAATAAAGGATTTGGCATATTGGCAAAACCTTTGCAATTTGTATTAGTAATGGTGTAATGTTAAGTAAAACTGGTTTACATTAATCATACAGAAGTTTATTTTTCACACTTGTTTTCAATTAAAATACCCATCTTCAAAACCCCAGAGCTCTTTGTTATGAAGGCCGTGCAAGTAGTTCTACACGCATTAGTCAACATAAGAGCATCTTTTATTATTTTATATACACAGTGAAAAAATATTGCTGATTATTTCAAGTGACCTTAGCTAAATCCAACTTCAACTTTATGAAACTTATTTTTTTTTTCTTCCTCCTCCTTTTAATGGATGAGGGGAGAAAAGAGACAGGAAGCATGACTAACCTGAGAGCTATTCTAATAACTATAGTCCTAACTTTTGCCTTATGAGGTTTCCAAATGAACTGTCAGACTCTTTATATAAATCCCTTCCTGAGGCCTTCCTTCCTTAAATACATTGGAACACACAAAAAATGATTTTTTATTAAAAAGGCATTCCTCTTTTACTGACCCTGTGGTGTGTACATTCTATGGATTCTATATAGAATATTGTCTTGTTATGGAGTCATGAAAGGAATTAAGACTGTTAAACAATGATTGATCTGATAATAGTAAGTATCTGATAAAGTCATCCAGTGTTTTATTATAATCACTGCTCTTAGGGTTTAGGGGATCAATAAATAATCCCCTGTTCTTCCCCTCCTGAGCCTGGAATCAATTCAGAATTAAGACTCATGAGACAGACAAATGGAGGTCAAATAGTTTTATTATAGAGATGATTGGAAAACGTGGTTTTAAAGGTGTAGGCCAAAAGGCTTAATACTCTACCACTGAGTTAAGCTAACTTACCAACTTAATTATTGGTGCAGCTGAACACCAAAGGCCTCCCCAACAGAGCTGAGTTGCCCCCTCCCCGATGATCACATGACAGCATAGAAATTGACTGAGATTTGAAACTGACAGGCATGGAGAGAGGCAGGAGTCAAGAGGGGGCTGAAGTGGATGTGCTCAGGGTCTTCTGCCAAACTTTAGAGTCAGAGGAGTAAAGAGAAGGTCAGATGGATTGTTCTAATGGAGACACTCACAAAAACCAGAGGAAAGAGGAAGAATGGAGATTATACTCCACATCCTGCAGGTATTGGTTCTGTTAGCTTATTGGGGTTTACCACACTATTGATTTTTCCCATCTCAAATTATCACCAGCCATGTTGTCAAATGTGGATTACAATAGTACACAATAAATGAGTATCAGTATGCAGACAATAATATAATGTCACTGATACTGAAAGAACCAAATGTGGACACTATAACTCTTCCATTATTAAATTTCCAGAGGTTGACATAAATCTCCAAATGAAATCACTTTGCTGTGTAAAACTCCAGTCAAATCAAAGGACAAAATTCCTAGGTTGAAGGCCAAAGAAATGAAAGCCCGAAATAATTTATTTGCTCAGCCAGGCAGCTAACTGCTCTGATTCCCAAGTAGTGTGGGTGACTTCAGCAGCTGTCGCTCATGGAAATTGGTTGTAGTTCCTTCAGTACCTCAGCGGTGCTCCTCCTCATTGAGGTAAGCACCATCCTGCTTTTCTCTATCATAATAATTATTTAAGTATGTATCCCTTACAGTGTGTTGTTTATTTTTCTGTTTTCAAAATAAATTGAATCACAATGGACAGATCTTTTTTCTTCTTTATTTTGATTGCCTTGGTTTCTGAACTGTCCATGTTAATGCATGTAGCAATAGCTCGTTGATAGAATATGGCACAATTTATTAAACACTTCTATGGATCATTGCCCCTTTTAATTTTTGTTATTAAGAACAATTCTGGTGTGAATATTCATGCAAATATGCAAATATTTTAGTGTAGGATCCCACTGTTTAAAAAGTACAGAGGACATGGAAGTAATAAAAAATAAGTAATAGGACATAGAGGATTATTACCACACTATCTTTATATGCACCAAGTTTAGAAAACACAGCAACCCACTATTTTACAGCAGTGAACCTGTGATTCACTGGTGAATGGTGGAAAGAATATATCCCAGGAAAATCTTGCTTGGACCACCCTTGCTGAGATGCCATTCAGTTCATGCCATTTTTCTGGACTCCAACAGCTGTGGTCACCTGCGTGATCTAATTCTTCTGTCATAAGCTTAATCACAATGGACCATGACTCTGAGGAAATCCACTAGTTTATACATTCCTTTCTCAAAGAATGTTTTTGAAACTTTCCGGCCATGTTGCTAAGTTTAGAAATTGGTAAAAACGGCAGACTCGGGCCAGGTGCGGTGGCTCATGTCTGTAATCTCAACACTTTGGGAGGCCAAGGCAGGTGGATCACCTGGGGTCAAGAGTTTGATACCAGCCCGGCCAAAATGATGAAACCCTGTCTCTATTAAAAATACAAAAAAAAAATTAGCCAGGTGTGGTGATGGACACCTGTAATCCCAGCTACTCACGGGGCTGAGGCAGGAGAATTGCTTGAATCTGGGAGGTGGAGGTTGCAGTGAGCCGAGATTGTGCCATTGAACTCCAGCCTGGGTGAAAAGAGTGAGACTCTATCTCGGGGGTAAAAAAAAAAAAAAAAAAAAAAAAAAAGAAAAGAAGGCAGATTAAGTCACCAGGTATAACCTGAGGTACCATTTTTTCCCCAAATAGTATATTCAAAGCGATTTAATTTTCAGCCCCAGTTTCGTAACGAATGTGGATTCTGTCTTTTTTTTTTTTTTTTTTTTTTTTTTTTTTTTTTTTTTTTTTGAGACGGAGTCTCGCTCTGTCGCCCAGGCTGGAGTGCAGTGGCCGGATCTCAGCTCACTGCAAGCTCCGCCTCCCGGGTTTACGCCATTCTCCTGCCTCAGCCTCCCCAGTAGCTGGGACTACAGGCGCCCGCCATCTCGCCCGGCTAATTTTTTGTATTTTTTAAGTGGAGACGGGGTTTCACCGTGTTAGCCAGGATGGTCTCGACCGCCTGACCTTGTGATCCGCCCGCCTCGGCCTCCCAAAGTGCTGGGATTACAGGCTTGAGCCACCGCGCCCGGCTGGATTCTGTCTTGTGGCATGGCTCACACACTCTGTTGGGAGCAGATATATTAAGTTCTGTGCTGCACCAGTTGCTGCCATGAACTCTAGATATGGAAATGCTGAAACCTGTGAAACAGGTCTTCTTGGGAGGGTTCTTCTTTTAGCCCCACATTTATTTCATATGGGAAATCATGAGCCTGAACAGAAGTTGTGGATAGTCCTGAAATGTGCATCCCCAGGTGGTCTGCTAAGCCCAATACCTCTGTCAGTGGCTCCTGCTCAGAATGCTTCTTCCCTCTTTTCCAGGCTTTGAAAAACTTGTACTCTTATAGGGACATCAGAAACTTTTCATTTCTACAATATATTTCTCTCTGACAATGGAGAATGACCCCGGTATTCTATTTCCTGCTATTGTTTCCTTACAGATTTCTAGGAGGCTCAGGTGAATTTTTAACTGTTTAACATGTTAAACCTTTCCTAACAGCTACAGGGCTACCACTGTTTGCAGATTCAGAATGTTCTGTTTCCTTTGTATTCAACTTTGCTTTGCAGTCCAGAAATTCACATACTTGTCCATATTTTATCTTACGACAGTTAAAAAATAAATGAGTACTGCATCTGCCAAAAAAAAAAAAAAAAAAAAACTTAAAAAAGTACTTTTCGAACAGATCTTGTCCATCTTCACACCCTAAAATTAAAAACTCTGACCCAAGGTGTACATTCCTGCAGAGCATGTCACCTAGTTCTGGATTCAGTATATTATCGCCTGCTGGGTTCTTGTTTACTATGTTTTGTCTTTTCTATGCCTTATTTCAGTTCTCATCCAACTTCTCAGAATCCCTAATGGCTAAGTAACACTCACATCCCAGTTTGTTATAAATTATGCCAATTTAGTGAATATTTACTCACAATATTTACTTGATACAATTTTAAGAATTCCATGTTGATCTTTTTGGCAATTTTCCTCTGAATTACGGATGTTCAGATGCCATGTGGTCTGATTATCTAAGTATTGAAGAGGTGGTTCCCCATTGTGCTAATTACTCTATCTGCAGATTTGCTCCCCTGATAGATTTAGATATGTTTTCTCCAAAAGAGTTGAGTCTCTGAGACTGTCTCCTTTCTTTGATTATATTTATTGGGCACAAGTAACTTTCTGATCTAGTAGTAATTAAAACCTCTTTTCTTTTTTTCTGAAACCCTTGTAAAAAGTTTGACCTGGGCATGTCGTCTCTTGTTTTATATGTGCTTAGTTTACCCTTTAATATCACAATATACCTCTTAAGAACAATCTTTTTCTTCTTCTAGATCAAGCTGTCTTCATTGTTTCTTTCATAATTTCATTCTCTTCGGCAGACTGAAGTACATTTTTTAAAGCATTGCAGATTTTCTCTTGGGTTTCCTGAGAAAACTTGGTTTCTCATAGTAGAGTATTCATATACAATCTTTTTATTTAATTTGCAAAGTTAATTGAGTTCTTTTTTTCCATCCCAACCAATGAAGGTGACATGTTCTTAAATAAGAAGGCCACCATTTTGTTTAATGTGTTTATTATTAAAACCCATTATACTGTGATTTCAGTTGTTTGCTTGTTCTAAAGACAACTTATGCTATAACTAAGTGGTTGGGGGGCGAAGTCAAATTGAACTGACACATCATCCATGTGAATAAAAAAGTTGGTCTTTTTTACAGTTTTCTTACCTTAAATCAGTTCAGAGAAACAAAACTTTGGATAACTATTCCAGCATTTAGCTCCCTTACTATACACGGTATGAAAAGCACTGTGATGGGGGCAGGGAACACACTTTAGAAACTGAAATATGTCCTGTGTAGCTAGAGTACAGTGATGAAAACAAAATTGAGGCCAGAAGGATAGGCAAAGGGCCAGAGTCTACAAGGTTATCTAGACGTGACAAGGATCATGTGCAATAAGGCACTTTCTGCTCTTGAGTTCAGAATCTTCAGAAAGTTTGTACAGGGGAAAGAAATAGTTAAAATTATTTTGAGGAATTGCAATATGTAAATTGATAAAAATCATGGGAACACAGCTGAAAGAAGCATTCATTTGCCCTGCCATGATGGTGATAAAGAGAGGGAAATTTAATAGGGTGATGTTTTCCAAATTTTAATTTCATAGTCTGAGTCATTTTGGTGGAAGAAAGAGAAAGGAAACCTTTGTGCTACTTGCCTCTCTGGTGGGACTGAAGCCTTCATTTCACTTCTAGAAAACAGTTTAACAACAAAAAGTAGTCAGAATTACTGAATTATTCCTTGAAAATAAGTTCATATTTAGCATAGTCCACAGCATTGAAGGCTGTTTTGTTTCCCCATTGCATTGAAACAACAGCCGCACAATCTATTTCATATTATAAAAATTGCACCAGAAAAGGTAGAGACATGATAAACTGTAGTGTTTTAAAAATATCTGAATTTTGAGTTTTTTCTTCTGGTTAACTATTTTTATAATTATAATTTTTAATAATTAAGTTACTTTTCATGTTTAAAGTACTTTATCAATCCACTTTTTTAAAGACATTAAAAAATGTTTCAGTCAAAATCACCTATTTGCTGTATATGAATTTGAATTAGCTTGTTGATTATGGAAATGAGATTCAAGAACATGCTTTTTATTGATTTCTGATACATAGATAATATTCCAGGGCAGCATTAGAACTGCATGCAAATGATGCAGTCAAGCACATATTTATAGTTGTAAAATTGTTGGTATTATTAAAATTGCTGGAGGGCTCACATAAAAGCTGTGTGATGAATTAGATCATGATGTGGTTTATATTAATCGTTAGTATTTATCTAGCCCTTACTAATTATCAAGCATACCAGGCAAGGAAATTTACATTCTTTTATTAATTTCTATTCTTCATTAATTTATTAACTTTTTTACTTTTTTATTCAACATACATATACTCGATGACATATTTATGTGTGTGTATATTTCACAAAGTATTTGTGACAGTAGCACTTTTCTTCCAAGTAAAATTTAGGTAGTGTTCACTTATGTCATTAGAGAAGTCATTGCTACAATAGCAAAGGTTATGGATATTAAAATAGGAACCTTATGTAAACATAAATTAGAGCTATTTGAACTAAATTGAGATAAGTTCTGTAAGTTCACTATGGAAAATGTATCACTGGTCATTAAATTTTCAAACTCACTCTTGCAGAGTTAAATAACTAACAAAATTGATAACAATATATTCAGTCCTCAACATCTACATCCAAACTGTATAAAACCCATTTGTTTTTACTTAAATTGTTTGCCTCAATTGCAGCCACTCTACTGTAAAACAACTCTGGTTTCCCTCCAAAAGAAAGGTAATATGTGTATTTCCAATTAGAAGACTTGTAGATAATTGTATGAATCTCCTTTACAATATATCGTTGATTATGACTTGTTCGGGAAGTGTGATCATTTGGAAGATTGAATTAAATCAAATCTCCTCAAATGAGTTAAAATGCCTATTCAAAATGGTGGTAATAAGCATTCATGCAAGAAAATTCCTAGGCTTACAGAAACTCTGTTAAGTTGAAGAAGTATGTGTAAAAGTCTTACAAATAGAATGACTTCATCAAGACGCTGCCCACTCAGATGCATTATGTAGAACATGTACATTTTAGGATATAGGAGGTGTAGATTATTTAATGTCACTGTTTCTATAAGGAGTAGAGAGGCTACAATATATAGATTTGATCAATTAGCCTGCATATTTTCTTCTTGGATAAAAATTCAAGACCTTACTGAGAGTCAAATAGAAATCATCAAACCCACTTTTAATTTTTTGGAGGGAAATTTATACAATCAGTATAAATTGTGTGTGTGTGTGTGTGTATGTGTATGTGTATAGTGACTAAAGTTTTTGGTACAAAGCAGTAAGACTTGGAGTATGGGGTTCCAAAGGAGTGTTTTCATTTCTTCTTCTGTCTTATGACAGTTACAGGCCATTCCTTTGGAAAAGGAAGAGGGTGTGGATTGTGAACAGGTAGTGTTAAGAAATAGGTCATGGTTTATGGTGCCAGAGAAATGAGCTCTTAGGGAGGTCAGATGGTCCATGAAGTCCAGGGTTATCTAATATTGAGCCCTCACTTGAGTACAAGCACTGACCTAGGTGCCTTCATAGGAATAACTTATTTAATCCTTATAACATTCCTGAGCTAGGTAATTAGAGCTAGGCATTAAGATCTTCTGTTTAGCCGGGCGCAGTGGCTCAAGTCTGTAATCCCAGCACTTTGGGAGGCCGAGACGGGCGGATCACGAGGTCAGGAGATCGAGACCATCCTGGCTAACACGGTGAAATCCCGTCTCTACTAAAAAATACAAAAAATTAGCCAGGCAAGGTGGCAGGCGCCTGTAGTCCCAGCTACTCGGGAGGCTGAGGCAGGAGAATGGCGTGAACCTGGGAGGCGGAGCTTGCAGTGAGCTGAGATCTGGCCACTGCACTCCAGCCTGGGCGACAGAGGGAGACTCTGTCTCAAAAAAAAAAAAAAAAAAAAAAAAAAAAAAAATCTTCTGTTTATAGATAAGAAAACTGAAGGTTAGGCAAATTATCCAAATTACTGCAACTAAAAATTAGTAAAGTCAGAACACAAACTGTGACATTTTGGTTCCAGTCCTCTTGGACTCATAACATGGCTGCCTCCCTCCAAAGGATCTGAAATATGCGTTTGGCATGTGATTTTACATTTATATAAAATTGTTTTATTTATTAATGAATTTTTATTATCCACACATATTTATTTTTTAAACACTGTCTGAGAGCCTATGGATCAAGAGCCATTGCAGGGGGATGTAGAGAGAAGGTAAGGATATGTGGGAACAGAGTATCCCAAAAAGCATAACTGAAAGGACATGATAAATTATATAAATAAGAATGTAAAAATACACATCATTTGGAGTAATTGGTATGACACAGAAGTACAATCATGCCTATTAATTATTAGAAAGGAAGAAACTAAAGAAACTAGTAACAGTAGAATTGATTTTAGGTCTCTGTATGCCAGTATAATCAGTATGTATAACAACAAAACCAAACCTTGCAATTTTAGCAAAAGTAGATGAATATAATCCCACAGATACGTCATTTGAATTACACATCTTCGTCAAAAGAAGCTAGTAGAGGAAAGAAAGAGTTGATATTTATAACAGTTGTACCTAAGTGGAAACGCTAAGGTCTAGGTATAAAAGTCTAGTTGTTACATATGTGAGATGAGAAAAGGAACATACCATGTTGTTTTTTTTTTAACCTGCCAGGTTTTTTTTTTTAAGGTTGACAAAGCATATGGCTCACTCTCTGATGACCTTGAAGTTTTAGCATAACATGTTCCTAAACAAGAGCTACCTTTCCTTAACCCATATCTCTTTCTCAAAAGGTGTGAATAATGCCCTTTTCTTCCTTTCTTCATCAAAATTACAAAAAAGAAACTCATACATGTAATTACAATTATATTTCTATAAATTACCATTTATCACTGAATGCATGATGCTTCTAATTTGAGTATTCTGCATACATTTATCTACTAAAGGTGAAAGTGAAGGCCACATTTATTTTTACATGCTCTTGGAATGCACTGAAGAACATTCCACATTGTTGACAATCTTGTTCTTGGTCCCCATCATACATGCTCCTTCCTTGCACATCTCTTTCTTAAGTTTCCCAGCCAATTTTACTAATTTAATTTCAACAGACACTTCTCAAAAGAAGACATTTATGCAGCCAACAAATGTACAGAAAAAGCTCACCATCATTGGTCATTAGAGAAATGCAAATCAAAACCACAATGAGATACCATTTCACACTAGTTAGAATGGCAATCATTAAAAACTCAGGAAATGACAGATGCTGGAGAGAATGTGGAGGAATAGGAATGTTTCTACACTGTTGGTGGGAGTGTAAATTAGTTCAACCATTGTGGAAGACAGTGTGGCTATTCCTCAAATATCTAGAACCGGAAATACCATTTGATCCAACAATCGCATTATTGGGTATACACCCAAAGAATTATAAATCATTCCACTATAAAGACACATGCACATGTATGTTTACTGCAGCACTGTTCCCAATGGCAAAGACTTGGAACCAACCCAAATGTCTACCAATGACAAACTGAATAAAGAAAATATGGTACACAGACACCATGGAATACTATGCAGCCATAAAAAAAAATGAGTTCATGTCCTTTGCAGGGACATGGATGAAGCTGGAAGTCATCATTCTCAGCAAACACAGGAAAAGAAAACCAGACATTGCATGTTATCACTCATAGGTGGGAATTGAACAATGAGAACACATGGATACAGGGAGGGGAACATCACACACCAGGGCCTGTTGGGGATTGGGGGCTGGGGGAGGGATAGCATTAGGAGAAATACCTAATGTAGATGATGGGTTGATGGGTGCAGCAAACCACCATGGCATGTGTATACCTATGTAACAAACCTGCATGTTCTGCACATGTATCCCAGAATTTACAAGTATAATCATAAAAAAAAAGCCAACTCAAACATTTCTGGATTTTTGTTTTTAACTTGTAAAGTTCATAAAAATAAAAGTTCTACTCATTTAAAAAAAATCTATTTCTTAAATTTCATTGATTGCCTGTGTATCTATTATTGGTCATTAATTTTGTGTCCTTCTTTTCTCCCATGTTTCTTCTATCACTAAAGTACTAATTCCAATAATCTGTACCTCCACTTTGTAACCTTCTCCTGAGCCACAGATCTACATGTCCAGATTTCAGAACTATGTACCCAGAAAAAGCTATAACGTCTTCAAACTCAATACATTTAAATTTTACTTTATATTCCTCTTCCACTTCTTCATATTGCTTTGTTTTAGTGAAGGACATCATCACCCAGTTGACCCACACCTTTTTTGCCTTATCTTCAAATTGCCAACTACCGAAGTCTTTCAATTATCAAGTCTTTCAAATCTGGTCTCAAATTCTAGTTTCCAGTGTTGGTTATATCTATTTCCACCATGAACTTCAGACTCCAGCCACACAGAATATACTACCATCTATGTTGTTGCATATGCTATTTTCTCTTATTTCTTAGAATATCTTAGAATATCTATTCACTATTTCTTAGAATATCTATTCACTCCAGTCAAAGCATTCGTTGACTTTCCTTCGAAGAGCTGGTAGCTTCCACTAGTGAGTTTCCATCCAAGAATTTACTTTAATGTGTAATACTTTCCACTAAAATTATTTGCTCTTGTAATGAGAAGAGAAAATGAAAATACTGATACAGGTCTATTAATTTCAAACAAAACCGACTTAGAAATAAATAAAAGTAGTTCTAGAGGCTGGGCGCGGTGGCTCAAGCCTGTAATCCCAGCACTTTGGGCTGCCGAGGCGGGCGGATCACGAGGTCAGGAGATCGAGACCATCCTGGCTAAAACGGTGAAACCCTGTCTCTACTAAACATATAGAAAGAAATTAGCCAGGCGAGGTGGTGGGCGCCTGTAGCCCCAGCTACTCAGGAGGCTGAGGCAGGAGAATGGCGTGAACCCAGGAGGCAGAGCTTGCAGTGAGCCGAGATCCCGCCACTGCACTCCAGCTTGGGCAACAGAGCCAGACTCCGTCTCCAAAAGAACAAAAACAAACAAACAAAAAAAACAACAAAAAAGTGGTTTTAGAGATAAAATGGAACAACTTCATAATAGTATATTGAACAACAGACTATGAAACTTTCAAATGTTTATATATTTCTTACCGGCTAATATGTATAACGAGGAAAAATGATGGCGCTTACAGGGAATAAAATGGTGAATCCCAAATTATGGTGGGATATGATAACATGCATCTTCTAATATTTGAATAGACCACAAGATCAACATATTTAAGGTAATTTATGTATATAATTATACAATATAATTTTAAGTACATACAGAGCATTCATGAGAAATGACCAAATTCTGAATCCTAAAGCAAGTTTCAATACATTCAGAGGATTGAGATCATATAGAGTAAGTGCTTTGTGTACAAATTAATTTGAGCTAGAAAATCTTCAGATATTAGGAAATTTAAAACATAGAAATTCATATTTTTGGAATTTCTTTAAAAAACTCAACTTGAAAATATTTAGAAATAAATACAAATTAAAATGCTGTTTCAAAGCGAAAGCCAATATTGCAAGTGAAACCTGTAATTTAAATATATATATACATAAATGTATACATATATGTATGAAAAAGGCAGAAAAACAATATAAGTATCTCAACAAGTTGGAAGAAAACAGCACATTTATCTCAAATACAAAAGAAGAGAAATAATAAATATCAGAAGATAATATAATGGAAAATATTATATATTATACTGCATACAACAGAGAGGATCAACAAAACCACATTTGGTTTTTTAAAATAAACTGATGAAAGTAATAGTGATGTAACTTGCCAAGTAAAAAAATAGAGGATTCAAGAAAAGCTAATGACAGTTAAATCACTATAAACCCTGATGATATTAAAAGGATGTTGAGAGGATGTTAGAAATTACTTTTCTAAAAACATGGAATTTTGAATAAAATTTCTAGAAAAATACAACTTAAAGATGAGAAGAACAAGAAAAAGACACTCGAAGTAATTATGTAACTATTTAAGTAATGTAATGGACAACAAAAAAATCCTTTATGATTAACATTCTAATAGAAGTGTGCTTTCTTATTATGATATAAAAATATCTAGCAAACACAACAAATACCACACTTAGTAGCAGTGGTTCCTTTTGAAACAAAGACAAGGATGCCCAGTATCACCACTTCTATTCAGTGTTATGTTGGTATTCTTGTTAAATGCACGAATGCAAAATATATACATGCATATACACATGAATTAATGCATACATACACGCATGCCTTTTTAGTAAAGTTAAAGGATTTGAATGGACTAGATAAAACTATTATTGTATGACTGTAGATAGTAAATTGAGAGGGATGTACCAGATTATTTATTTTAATACATGATTTTTTATTGAGGTTCCTCCCTAAATGGTCAATAGAAAATCAAATGCATTTCTATATACAAGTAATAAATATAAAAATACCATGTCTGATAACATAAAAATATCAAATAAGAATGTATCTACTGAAAGATGTAAAGCTATATGTAGAAAATTCTACATTATTGGGATAAATTAAATAATACTGTAGAGTGAAAGGCAACACAAAATGGGAGGAAATACTTGCAAATCATATATCTAATAAAATACTGAGATCACTTAGAACTCAACAATTAAAAAACAGCCCAATTAAAAAGTGAGCAAAGAGGTAGGGTGCAGTGGCTCACGCCTGTAATCCCAGCACTTTGGGAGGCTGAGGCAGGCAGATCACTTGAGGTCAGGAGTTCGAGAACAGCCTGGCCAACATGGTGAAACCTAGTCGCTACTAAAAATACAAAAATTAGGCATGGTGGCATGTGCCTGAATTCCCAGCAGGAGGCTGGGACAGGAGAATTACTTGAACCCAGGAGGCAGAGGTTGCAGTGAGCCAAGATGGTGCCACTGCTCTCTAACCTGGGTGACAGAGAGAGACTCCATCTCAAAAAAGAAAAAAAAAAGCGAGTGAAGAATTTTAATACATATTTCTCCAAAGAAGATAAACAAATGGGCAATAACTATATGAAAAAAGAATGTTCAATATTAGGCATTAGGGAGACAAAAATTAAAACTACAGTAAGATCCATCACACTCTACCATATAGCTATGATTTTTTTTAATAAAATAGAAAATAAGTGTTGGCAAGGATGTGAAGAAATTATAAACCTTATGCATTGCTAGTGGGAATGTGAAATGCAGTTGCTGTGGAAAACAGTTTGGCAGTTCATCAAACATAGAATTGCCAGGTGACCCTGAAATTCCTAAGTATATACCAAAGAGGACTATAAACAAATGTTCACACAAGAAAACACATACAGGAATGTTCATAGCATTGTTATTCATAATAGCAAAAAAATGAAAACCTAAATGTCCTTCAGCTAGTGAATAGATAACCAATATGTGGTATATCCATTCAATGAAATATTTTTTAGCAACAAAAGGAATAAAGTCCTATTATGTGCTACAGTATAAATGGGCTTTAAAAATATTTTAAGTTAAGCCAGACACAAAAGGTCACATGTTGTGTGATTCCATTTATATGAAGTATACAGAATAGGCAAATCCAGAGAGCCAGATAGTAGAGTAGGAGTTATCTGGGGAAGAAGATACAAGAGAATCAGATATTGGCTGCTAATAGGTACCATATAGGGTTTTCTTTTGAGGTGTTAGAAACATTCTGGAATTAGTAGTTATCTTTGCACAAACTGAATATACTGGAAAAACAATGAATTGTATATTTTAAAATAGTTAACTTTATGTAAATTATATCAATATAATAAAAAGTCAACACGCTTATATTGAAGGAAAGAGTAGAAAAATCTACTCTACCAGCTATCAAAGAATGTTATTAGGTATATTGTTTAAGACAGTACAATATAGACAAATTGTTCAGTGGAACACACAAATGTCTAGAAACAGAGCCAAGGATATATGGGTACTGAATTCATGACTAATATTGTAGAGCAGTTTGAAAATGTCATATTTTTAATAAATTTTGCTGGACCAATTTGGAAAATGAAACTTTACCCCAACTCAAAATATAAATTTCAGGTGGATTTTTGGATTAGATGTGAAAGGCAAAGAAATCATAATATAAAAAGATTTTTAGAAGCAAATACAGAAGCGTATATATGATTATTTTATGTAATAAATGGCATGCATAAGTAAAGATTCAATAGGACTGCATTAAAATTAACAATAGGTGTTCAACAGAAGAAACAATGAGCGAGTAAAAGAGGAAGCCATGGAGTAGGAAACAGATTTTCACAATATATAACCAACAAAGGACTCACATCTAGAATACATAAAGCACTTCTGTGAATTGATAAGGAAAGACCACCCATATAAAATGGGTAAAAATAACTTAAGAACCTTCTCAAATGACTACATATGTATGACTAATAAACATATGAAAATGCACTAAAATTTGTAATGAAGGAAATGTAAATGAAAAGTACAGAAATATTCCACTGAATAGTACACCGATGGCTAAAATTAAGCAGAAAAGAAATATTTTCTGGGAAACGTGCAACAATGACAATTCTCATAACACTATTTAAATTATTTGCTAAAGTAGAACATAGGTATATTTTCTGACCTAGTAATCTCACTCTTAACAAAGGATGCTTATGGTAGGGTAATTCATAATAATCCCAAAGTGGAAACAGTCCACATAGCTGCCAGTAGTGGATTGATTATGTAAATTGTGGAATATTTATCCAATGGAATACTATTGAGTAATGAAAACTAACTGCAATTATGAGCAACCAGATGAATGAATCTCACAAATAAGATATTAAGGGAAAGAAACTAAACACAGAGAGATGTAGTACATGATTCCAACTAGATAAAGTCTAAAACTTAAAACCATAGGCTGGACAAAAAAATCCAGATACTTTGACAAACACATGTAATTAATAGTTTACTGAGATTACAGTGTATGATATATTCAATGACATCATATGATCAAGGTGTTGTCCCTCCCTGGTAATGTGCATTCAAATGCCTTGCAAAGTTGTGATGAACGTGATACATTAATGCAGCATGATTACAAATCTCTGCACACGCGTCTTTGTATATACATATAAACTTACCCAGTGTGACAGAACAAGCCACAGACTTCTGTGTAGTGGTTATCTTCAAGTTCTTTATCTTGTAATAATAATTACATGAGTATTGACTTTGTGATAATTTATTGAGCTGTACGCATTTGTATTTTTGCAAATCTTTTGTGGATTATAACTCACCACGAAGAAATAACTTAATATATGAAAATAAAAGAATTTATCAGATTATTTTCTAAGGTCATTAATAGAACTAAGATCCATGGACAAAGGTTTCTAAGAGAGCATCCATTTTACACCTTTGAAGCCAGGCTAGAGAATTCAATAAGCTTTCTAATAATATGACAAGATCCATTACTTGCTCTTCAAAAGTGAAGCATTGATCTTCTCAAATGATTTTGGACCCTAGAGAAGGAATATTAATAACTTCCTTCTGGGCGATTTGTTACCAATTAGTAGTCTAGCATTATAGAGATTATTCTGGCCCAACAGAAATAACCTAATTTAAATTTTCCGACAATAAGATGCAGACACATATTCATATGCACATATAAAACCGCACACAATAGTGTCAACTCCTTTTCACACTTACTGTGTTCTCCATTCTCTTTCAAAGAAAGACATGTTTTACTACTTATACAATGTGTAATTTCAAACTTGATTCCCAAGGCAAAAAGAAAAGGCTACCGTCAAATGTTTAAAGAATAATCTCCTTTATTTTATAATAATAATGGCTAGAAGTTCAATATTTCTGCTCAAACACAAGCAGGCAGGCATATTTGCAGAAGGCCTCACAATGTTTGCCATTGCCTTTACACAAGACAACATTTATAAAACCTTTGCATCCCATGGCAAGTGCTGGGTCTCCTCTTGGGAATTTGTGCTGTTCAGATATTGCTTTCATTTGAACTTCAAACACCTTTAAAAAATAGAGGCTGCATTTTACTATCATTTAAAAATTTTTAAACTTTCATTTTTGTCATTATAATATCTTTCACGGCTTTACTTTTCAAAAACAAATCAAAGCCAAAAGTAATTATTGTCATAGCCAGCAAAAACCTGAAAAATGGGAAAAGTTTTTTAAAATGAAACTTTGGTCTGCTTATCCCATAAAAACATTAAATGCATGTACTAATTATTGGAGAATTTCACGTGCATTTAATAATAATCTCCCTTCTTTGAGAACTTAGAGAATTAACCAAATTATTATAGTCACCTAAATAATTGGAAAAAAATATTTTCTGGAGCCAGAACATTACCTTTTATTGCTTGTTTTAATGGCACAATATAAGGTTAAACACTTCAGTTTAAGTGAAAGACACATTTTTGTCTACAGAAATTATGTCCTAAAGTATTTATTCAGTCGGCAGTACTTGTAAATAGAATAATGTTGTAGAATTATAACATTTTATTGTCCATTTTTCTAAAACAAAAACTCTTGTTTTCTGGTTTTTGTCTGTTTTGCTTTTTATCAGGCTTGGATTCCTGGATCGTCTGGTAACTTCAAAAATCTGGTAAGATACTTTTTCCTTTGGGACTCTCAACCTTCTGATGTTTTTATTTCGTTTGTCACTGTTCTTTGGAGTATGTTTTTATTTCTGTGTCAGACTTAATCCTTAAAATAATTCTCCCCTCCTTTCCATCTTCTGAGTTTGAATCTCATAAGGCCAGTTAGAAAAGATCAATTACATCTTAACCCATATAAGACAATCTGATAAGTCCAGATACTTCTTGGAGATTCAACTTCATGAGTTAGGAGAACATTCCAAACAGAGGGAACATTTGTTTCTTAAGGAAACTAAAATCCCCACGGAAAGACTTTGTGATACAGGACAGAGGATTATGCAGGTAAAATGTGGAAAGTATCAGTCTGAAAATTTTTCTTTAAAAATAGATCAAATGCAGAAGCAAGATAAAAACCAAAGATGAGCTGACACAAAAATTGGGTGTTTAAAAGTTTTTCAGTAGTGCAATGCTGTAGTATAATTTTCATGTTATAAAGTTAGAAATACACTGAAGGCACTGATCTTTTTCCCATGGAAACTCTTAAAATTCTTACAGCATTTTCCTGGGACATGCATTATAGGGATGATAAAGCTGTGCTGGTTGAGATAGGAGGTTTTCTGTGAAGTCGTGTATTTTTCCAAACAGCAGCTTTGTATTCATGTTTGAATGCACCCAGTCTTTTTTTCTTCAAATATTACTGAAATATTGCTCACTGTCCAATTCATACATTGGGATCCTACTATGTTCTGAGTGTATACAAGATTGTAAAACATTGTATCTCACTTAATACTATGAAGAAATCTCTAGCTTAGATACCTGTGTAGACTGGATGTCCCAACTCACCTGATTCAGTGACCCTTTCTATAATACTGAACCAAGAATGAGATTCCAGCCTGATGGACTGCAGGAATACAGTCTTGTACTCCATTATTTAGTAATAACTGGGTATTGCTGGATTGGACTGGGAGAGCATTGAAGGTCCAGTATCTTCTTGCTGTTGTTCATTATCTTTCTAAAACCAAATGCTTTCAGAATTTCTCAATATCTTATAATCATGTCATTTCCATGCCAGTTTCATCCTTCAAGTTCACACTTCCCACCAAACAGTACCACATTTGATAGTAAGCTGTCATGTTGAACAAACAGTACTGAAGACTTGAGGTTAAACAGAATTATTTCATACAAACAGAAAACTTAAAATTGTATATCAGATCTCATCACTAAGAAAGCTACTGAATGGTGCCTTTCCCACAGAGATGTGTACTTTGTTTCTGTCCATCAGCAGTGCACCATGTACCATAGGGGTCTGCATCTCTCCTAGAAGACTACATTTTGACATGTTTGTCTCTGTCTTATTCCTCATATTTGAGTCCTGCAAGATATATGAAGAACAAGCTGACATTAAAATATTCTGTTATAGCTTTAACCAGCCCACAGTGAAGGCAAGCTTCTGTTTATTGTGAGACTAGTTTAGCCCTTCATTGTGCAGGCTTTTACTAGGCCTGAGTAGAATTTTGCATTACCTTTGGAGAGTTGCACCTAACAATTTCTACCAAACAAGGAAGTACCTATTCACAATGATGAATTCAGTCCTTCATATTTAACCATAAATATGAACAAAGGAAACTTGAAATTATATTTTTTCTTAGTAATTTTTTTTTTGAAACAAGCTTTCACTGTGTTGCCCATACTGGCCTCCTGGGTTAAGCAACCCTCCTACCTCAGCCTCCAGAATCACTGAGACAACAGAGTCACACCACGGTCCCTGGCTGCCTTAATGATTTTTAAAAGTATTCATCAAAGTATTAGCCAATATTTAGCCTCAAAATGAGGATGAGGGTTAGCCTCCCATCTATCTCCCTTAGCACTTTCTGCAAATGGAAAGCTTTGCTTAAGCATTTATTGAGGAATTGGTGTCTTTTAGGTAGTAGAAATTTCCCCATTTCCATCATAACAAATCCTAGAGGCCCTGTATACTTTTTCATCCTAAAGGTTTTCTTAGTTGCAAAAGTTGGATCTGGACCCTCCTCCTGTAATTGTCCTTTTGTCTAAATTCCATCATTTTTCATTTAAATTGTCAGTATGAATTTCCAATTCTGGATGGCCAAAATGATCTTTTGGGTGGTTTCTTTTTTTTTTTTTTTTTTTTTTTTTGAGACGGAGTCTCCCTCTGTCGCCCAAACTGGAGTGCAGTGGCCGGATCTCAGCTCACTGCAAGCTCCGCCTTTCGGGTTCACGCCATTCTCCTGCCTCAGCCTCCCGAGTAGCTGGGACTACAGGCGCCCGCCACCTCGCCCGGCTAGTTTTTTTGTATTTTTTTAGTAGAGATGGGGTTTCACCGTGTTAGCCAGGATGGTCTCGATCTCCTGACCTCGTGATCCGCCTGTCTCGGCCTCCCAAAGTGCTGGGATTACAGGCTTGAGCCACCGCGCCCGGCCCTTTTGGGTGGTTTCTGTCTTCTAATATATCTTATTTCAAATCCATTCCTTATATACTACCAGGTGATAGATTCTAAAACAACACGTATTCTCCTGTTTATCTATTTGTTTTTTAATGTGACCAGTCTGGGAAAATTTATGAGCTTTCTTCCCCCAGTTTGGTATACAAGTTATACAATTAAGTTTTGCCATACTTACCCAAAAGTAATCTTTCTTCAGTACATACCAGAAATCTCAAAGCTGATAAGGTTGTTCTGTTTTCTCCCTTCACAAACCCCACCGTCACTATTTCTGCTTCTGTGAACAGCATGATCAGTGTATCTGCTCACATCCCCATTTCCTATTCATTCCTCAAGGCCAAACTCAAGTCCCACTTTCTCCAGGAAGTCTTCATTGTTTTAAATATTGTACTTTGATTCTCCCTCTCCTTGAACTCTTTGTTTTTAAGATCACAAAGTATAGCCCTTTACCTTACACTGTCATATGTTCTAAGGTTCTTGTGTTGTGTGCATATTTTCTACTCAGCAATTCTACAAGTTTGTTAAATGAGGAAGCAATGTCATCTCGTTCTCTTTACTGCAGCATACCTAATACATTGCTCTATGTTTAGTAGTTCATCAATATTTTCAATTAACTAACTTATTTAGGATTTCACCTTTGCTTTAAAAATAACCTTAAATTTTCATTTCTATAATTGTTTGCTTCTAATTATCATTTTCAAAGAAAACAATGCTGTGAACATAAAGGATTGTTAATAATATCTGAAAAACATCCTGAATTATCATGATACACTCTACAAAACTGAATGCCATTTGAGAGAAAAGAAAATAAATGTAAAATTCAAACCAGAGTAGTATTGAAATACAAATGATAATATGCAAATTTAGATTCCAAATTAAATGCATTAAAATATACTCCATTAAATCATGATATAATTCTCAAGCTAAAAAAAATTTACTCTGGAACTAAATACCAGCACTAAATATTTAGTTCAAAATAAAGAACTGACACTTTCCACATAGCAGGTAAAATATTTACAGAAAATTTTACTGCAGCATTTTTTTTCACTTAAATAAGGTAATGTGTTTAATGTTCACGAATCATTGAATTTTGTATATGTGTGTGTAATTGTGGTGATTTGTTCCAATTCATGTATTTTATTTTCTGCACCTGGATGTTGGACCTTTTAAGAGGTCAAAATAATAACATGCACCATGATGTACACTCAAAGAGAATTTGAATTGTCAAGGTTTCACCATTTGGTAGGTGCAATGCTAGGTGCATTATCTGTGTATTCTCATTTCATGCTTCTAATCTCACTTCGTAAAGGGCATTTTGATATCACTTTAGAGATGAGACTAATGGTCAGAAGGCTTAATTAGTTCATCTACAGTCTCACAATGAATCAAGATGCTGAGATTTCAGTCTGTCTCTTGGACTCCAAAGACTATATTGAGATGCTATTACGCTAGTAAGTTTTTAATAAAACCCAATTCTACATATATTTGAGTAATAACCCTGATCTGGAGCCCTTAAGAAAGTTTATATATAGGTGGTTAAAATGAGATTTTATTTTTTGTACTTAGGTAGTTATTGAGAAAACTTCAGAGATGATTACTTTAAATCCAAGGGAAAATAAATTGTCACAGCCCATACCCCAATGTTGGATATATGTATACATATCTTTTATATCTTTTATATATGTAAAACCATGTCATTAATAAGTGAAGCAAAATCTACAGAAACCCACTTAATCCTTCTGCAGTCACACAATGATGATTAATGATTATTTCATTTCCTCAGTGTTCTCAGTTTTCTAATGCCAATTTTATGCAAGTTTGGCTGTCCTGATTTTTTTTTAACAATATTACAGGTAACTTGCAAATTAAATTCATGTGCTTAGCATTAGTCATACAATATATTTCAAATAATACAAATTAATTCAAATGTAGTATTTTATTTTCCAAGAATTGAATGCTATTTCCATCTAGAGAGTTTAAAAAGTATATTTCTTTTATATGTGTCAAAATATTCCGATGTTTTGAACTACTCTCCTCTCAAAAATTAAATGTTTTCTGTTAAAATGATGTTACGCCGGGCGCAGTGGCTCAAGCCTGTAATCCCAGCACTTTGGGAGGCCGAGACGGGCGGATCACGAGGTCAGGAGATCGAGACCACCCTGGCTAACACGGTGAAACCCCGTCTCTACTAAAAAAAATGCAAAAAATTAGCCGGGCGAGGTGGCAGGCGCCTGTAGTCCCGGCTACTCGGGAGGCTGAGGCAGGAGAATGGCGTAAACCCGGGAGGCAGAGCTTGCAGTGAGCTGAGATCCGGCCACTGCACTCCAGCCTGGGCGACAGAGTGAGACTCTGTCTCAAAAAAAAAAAAAAAAAAAAAAAAAAAAAAAAAAGATGTTACTTTTTCAAGGTTGTTATGTTACGTAGTTAAATTATAGAGAACAAACCAAACGTATATACCAATCTCATAGTTTTGACTTGTTAAGCATATAGTATATGAAAATGCTATGCACATTTTAACGTTATACACAGTTATTAAAGTTGTTATTACTGCTAGTATGCTATCCTGATGTAAACTGACATGATATGAGCATAAATCATGTGTTCACTGACCAAAGGAAGGAATCATACTCTCATGAATTTATTAATATATTCGTTTTCTCACAAACCATCTGATAGGGATTGGGTAATATAAAAAGGATATGACATGACCCTGACTTCAAGGACCTTAATTTTATGTTTCCTGTATAATTATGTGCTTTTATTTATTATTTTTAAAAAATGTTATTTAAAATTATGAGCATTTGCTTTAAGCCTTTTATTAATTCCCTTTAGCTTTCTGGGATAGGCTATTAGAAATCATAAGGATGGTGTGAAAGATACTATTAGTGTGCATAAATATCTGGGTTTCTTTCTTTAGTGATCATATAGAAAATCATATTTTCCATCCACCTTGCAGTTAGGTGGGGTCATAGGATTACTTCTCGCCAAGGGAACATGGAAGTAAAGTATATCACTTCTGTGCAGAGGAGGTAAAAAGCCTCTATGTGCATTTTCAGTCTTTCTCTTCCTCTGCAAAGGAGATTGTAGAGGAGGCATATGTTTGAGGCAGCGGAGCCACAAGACTGAATCATCCTAATCCTTGAATCACCTGATGGAGGACAGTTGCAGTGAAGATTCTCCCAGTTTCACAGCTAACTTTTCTTTTTTTTTTTTTTTTTTTTTTTGAGACGGAGTCTCACTGTGTCACCCAGGCTGGAGTGCAGTGGCCGGATCTCAGCTCACTGCAAGCTCCATCTCCCGGGTACAGGCCATTCTCCTGCCTCAGCCTCCCCAGTAGCTGGGACTACAGGCGCCCGCCACCTCACCCAGCTAGTGTTTTGCATTTTTTAGTAGAGACGGGGTTTCACTGTGTTAGCCAGGATGGTCTCGATCTCCTGACCTCGTGATCCGCCCGTCTCGGCCTCCCAAAGTGCTGGGATTACAGGCTTGAGCCACCGCGCCCGGCCCACAGCTAACTTTTCTAAACAACAGATGAATTCTGTTTTCTTAAGCAACTGAGTTGCATTTTATTTTTGTTTTTTGTTTGTTGCAGCAGCATAAAACCCGCCCAAACTATTCAAATTGTCTTTGGGAAAATAGGCACTGTTATGTTTGGGTAATTCTGAAATCTAGAGCCATGTTTCCAAAGACATATTTTGACAATTTTATTTTAGACTTTGAAATAATTCCCTCCTAACTTTTACCAAATAACCTGCAGGACCACTTACTTGTCCGGCAAAGCAGGCAACTTAGGCCTCCAAAATAGAAGACTCGGGATAAATAGTACTAAAAATTATTTTTTAACAATCAGCTATTATTCACTTAACAAATGTCACAAGATAAACTTAAAAAAAAAACATGAAATAGGAAAAAAATCTACAAGATACCTATCTACACTCAAAATGGTCTACTTTCTAATAGGAAAATGGATGGCATTCTTATAATAATAGCTGAAGTTCTTTTATCTTAACTGTCATTAAGCATCAATCCATATTAAAGATAATCTAACAATTTCTAAATTAAAGGAGCCACTGTATCTTAGGTGATTTTATTTTGATGTGGTGCCCAGCGTTTACTATGTTCAACTCTTGCCATAGTTTCTGGAATGACCTGAATCACCACCTGCTTCCTAGGTCTTTGGCTCTTTTTACCTTTTAGAGTAGAAGTCTCCCTCTGCTGTTTCATTTTTACTTTTTAGGATCCATAGTAATTTAAATGCCACCAACATGCCAACTAGCATCATTCATTTCTACAACAGCTAATTAGTTAAACATAACTTATTTTCTTCACACATAGGACTAGAGATAAAAAATAATTGTATACAATTACCTGGAATTAAAAGGATTTCAATTTATCACTAAGGAAGAAGGCCCAACAAATTATGACTCATTAAGTATTTTGTGTCAGTCACTAATAGCCTCTAAAATATTCATGGGACACGTATTTGTTTTCACTCTGTGGATAAAGACATACCAGAGACTGAGTAATTTATGAAGAAAAAGAGGTTTAATGGGTTCACAGTTCCAGGTGGCTGGGGGGGCTCTCACAATCGTGGCGGAAGGTGAAAGGCATGTCTTCCATGGTGGTAGGCAAGAAAGAATGGGAGCCAAGTGAAAAAAGGAAACCCCTTATAAAGTCATCAGATCTCATGAGGCTTATTCACTACCCCAAGAACTACATGGGGGAAACTGCCCCCATGATTCAATTGCCTCCTGGCGGGTCCCTCTCACAACACATGGGAATTATGGGAGCTACAATTCAAGATGGGATTTGACAGGGGACACAACCAAACAATATCAGAACATTAAAATCTACCTCTATAAAGTTTATTCAATATGTAAGAATCAGAATTCCTACATGTGGGATTCAATCCAGCTTGAGAGGTAACATACCTACAATACCTTTCATTCACTGAGTATCAGCTTGCTCTTCACCTAATTTCACCATCAGGATAGCACTCAATAAACATTTGCAGGACAGCAAGTTTCATTTCAGAAGGACTACTAGTGTTTAAACATATTTTCTTGGCATTAAGCAAAAATTATATTCATAATTTGCCCCTCAGGGTAGCATAGGACTTATGTATTTGTTACTCCAAGGAATTGACTCTAAGAGTGTTAATTGGACTACATGGAAGAGTGTTCGTTTAGTGGGAAGTTGAACTAACTACTTTTTTATTTTAGCCTCTCATCTGACAAAAAATATTTATAAATGTTTTTATGAAGATATTTTAATTTAATTTTGAGATAGGGTCTCACTGTGGTTATCCAGGTTAGAGTGCAGTGGTGCGATCTTGGCTTAATGCACCCTTGACATCCCAGGCTCAGGTGATCTTCCTGCCTCACCTTCTGAGTAGCTGGGATTACAGGCTTGTGCCACCACATCTGGCTAACTTTTTATATTTTTAGTAGAAATGGGGTTTCAGTATGTTGCCTAAGCTGGTCTTGAATTCCTGGACTTAAACAATTCACCTGCCTCAGCCACTGAGAATGCCAGAATTATAGGTGTGAGCCACCATGCCCAGCCAAGAATAATTTAAATAGTGATTCTAACAAATCTGACTTTATCTGTCATATTACTAATATATTGAAAGAACGTTTTGTGGTTAATTAAGCACACATTCACTGTATGATTTCTTGCCTCCTGTCCTAAATCAGGCAGCTCTTCTCCAGGTGTTCACCAAAATAGAAATACTGCCCTATAGTTCTTTCCTAATTTCAAAAGCTCTCTGCTTATTATTTTCTGTTTGTTATTGTACATTACTTTTCAACAAAACCTTGGGTACTCAGAACACTGTACTTATTATTTAACAAATATTATGTGGTTTTTGTACAGAACATTCTACAATTTACAGCTGACACTCCTATCCACTTTTCATTCTCCTCCCTTATTTGTAATAAGAGAATATTTCCACTTTGCCTGAGCATGTATACCATTCTTGCTATACAAACTCTAGTGTCAAAGAAAGGTGTATACCTTGAAAAGTTATCCACAAACATATTGAGACATATGAAGGTGTCTTTTCACATATTATTTCTATTTTCTAGTTGATGCTGAATTGGCTTACCATTTTTGTAAATGAGAGATAGTGGAAGATGATTGAGATTCCTGAAATGCAAAATTATAAGATACATTTAACAGTTTAACATTTAAACTAAAATGGTTTTTAAAAATCATTCTTAAAGAATAACATAGCATCTTCCTGAAGTACTGAACAATGGTAAGTGGTAGGGGTGTTAGGTATCCTTTAAGGGAATGAGGTTATGCCAATAAGGAGTATAGACAAATAATTTTACAGTATCCTGCCTATGGCCACCTACCTCTAAATGGGAATCCCACTTTATCTTCATTTCTTGTTTCTGAGATACCCCTTATAGACTGGGAAGGTGTATGATTTGGATATGTGGAAGACACTTAAATGCTTGGAATGTGTGTATGGCAGTATCAGTGTTATGTGGATATCCGAGAGTGAAGATTTTTTTGGTGTAGGGTGGAATGGAGATAGCCAAGGAGGTTCTGAGACAGATCTTAATAGAAGATTAATTATGGGATAACATTTTCTTGGTATTATAGCATGTCAATGTTCTGTTTAATAGATGTACCAGTTGTCCATAAAAAATGAGAAATTTCTTCTTTTTCTTCTTAAATTCCAACAAATCAAATTAATAATGTTTTAAATGTTCATAGCCATGTAGTTACTGTATTACCCATAACACTGGCTTGGTTGGGATTTGTCTTGTCTTTTACATTATTGTCCTGAAGTCATCTGCTTCCCTAAACAATGCGTACTGCTGGTACAGACAGAGAATGAAACTTCCAATGATTAGAGACATAGCCAAGTTTTGTTGTGAGGGCTATCTTGAAAGAAGAATTCTCTTACTAACAAAAAATGTCCTACAGTTCCCCCAAGCATAATAATTTGTCATTAATTTTCACAGAAATATTTGTCACCACAGGAAACTTCTCAAATGTTTATTCTTGAAGAAAAATCCACACATTTGTTTCTTTCTACAAACATGTAGTTGAATAATTACAAATAATGTCAATCTTGAAATGAAATTCAAGAAACCAGAATATCAGACAAAAGTGGAATGGAGATAAGGAAAACCAACTTAGTAGGCGAGCCCTGAATGTAGACAGAGAACGTGCTCAGATAAAGTGCTTACAATATGTGGTTAGAGCTTCAGTGACTTTTCTCTTAGCCTTTATTAGTCCATTTTCACACTCCTGATAAAGATATAATCTGAGAATGGGAAGAAAAAGACGTTGAATGGACTTATGGTTCCACATAGCTGGGGAGGCCTTACAATAATGGTGAAAGGTAAGGAGGAACAAGTCACATCTTACATGGATGGCAGCAGGCAAAAAAAAGCTTGTACAGGGAAATTTTCATTTTTAATACCATCAGATCTCAAGAGATTTATTCACTATCACAGGAACAGCACAGGAAAGACTCGCCCCCATGATTCAATTATCTCTCACCAGGTCCTTCCCAGAACTTGGGGGAATTATAGGAGCTACAAGATGAAATCTGGGGACACAGAACCAAACCATATCACCTTTAAAGCAAAAGAGGACGTGTTAAGGACGCTCTGACCAATATACCCCAGATATTTTACCAGCTCTCCCCTCTTATGCAATCTGAAATCTTCCTGTTTCCCTCTTGATAATGTGGGTGACAAACTAGGGAATGCAGGAAGGGACACCAGATAACCTCTGTAAGTCCCCCAAAGCCAGGTAGTGTTCTGACCACTCTCCTGCCACTGATCTTCATTGTACTGTAGCTTCATAATCAGAGGACAGTTTGGAAGTTAGTTTGTTTAGGCTCAAATCCCAGCTCTATCACTTGTTACCTGCATGAACTTGGGTGAGTTATTTAATGTCTATGTACCTCCATTTCCTCCACTGTAAATGGGGATACCTTAAAGAGCGGTTGTAAAGATTTTACATGCAAATTTTGTAGTGCTGAGAACAATAACAGGCACGAAGTGTTGTTTATCATTTTTATCACCTTCATCCTTTACATTTTTATCCAGTACTGTCTTCAACTGGATCAGAAATACATTCCAAGCATTCTGTGACCTTCTTTCACCCACTTAAGGATCTGTTAATACACAGTAAAGACCTCGCAGTTGAATATAGTTGGCTGCTCTATACAGGGTTTAATTATGGGAGTAAGGCTATCCAAGCCTTACTACCGCAATACAATTCACATAAACACAGGTTATTTCCATTCTGGGAAAGAGTAAAAGTGATGTAACTCTGGCAAAGGCATATTAAGCGCACAATTTCAATGCTATGTTTATTGAGTTGAGCTTTGAGAGGTCCTAAACACCCTCAAAAGTGTTTAATCTGTAACTGTGGTGTTTCTTTGAATGGCCATTTCAAATATTGACCTAAGATGAAAGATATTTCTCAAACTTTGGATACAACCTTTAAAAAATAATATGTACATTGAAACAGAGAAAACTTTAAAGGAGATCCCCAAAAAGGTACAATTCACATTCTTTAAAGACTGTACTGAAACTAGAAGTCAATCATATGAATTTAACTACAACAATAACACAAAACAACTCAATGTTTTTATTAAAAGAAGACATAAATAATTTTGGCCAGGAGTGATAAGTGGTGGCCACTTCTGTTCAGCATTGTACTGGAGGTTCTAGCCAGGGCAATTGAGGAAGAAAAAGAAATAAAAAGGATCCACATTGGGAAGAATCTCTATCTCTGGATTACATAATTTTATATGTAGGAAATCCTAAGGAATCTACTTAAATCTATATCAGAACTAATGAGTTCAGCAAGGTTTCAGGATACAAGATTAATACTTTACAAACCAATGATAGTTCTATACATTTGTAATGAACAATCCAAATATGAAAATAAGGAAACAGTTATATTCAAACTAGCATCAAGTAAAATACTTAGGAATAAATTTAACAAAAGAGGTGTAAAACTTATACTCAGAAAACTTAATGGGGAAAAATCAAAGATCTAAATGAATGGAAAAAAATACTGTATTCATGGGTTGGAAGACTTAACATTGTTAAGATGGCAATATTCCCCAAATTGATCTGCAACCTCAATGTAATCTCAATCTGAATCCCAGATCACATCTTTGTAGAAACTAGCAAGCTGATTCTAAAATTCACATGGCATTGTCAAGGACCCAGAATAGCCAAATCTTTAAAAAAGAACAAAGGAAGACTCACAGTTCTTGATTTCAAAATTTACTATAAAACAATGAGAATCAATGCAGTATGGCATTGTCACAAGCATAGACAAAATTGGTCTAAAGAATAGATGAAATAGAATTGAATGTCTAGAAATAAAGCCGTATGTTTATGGCTAAATGATCTTTGACAAAGGTGTGAAGATAACCCAAAGGGGAAAGTAATATTTTTTTTCCCAGCAAATGGTGCTGAGACAACTGTATAGTCTTATGTAAAAGAATGGAGTAAGATCCCTATCTCAAACCAGATATAACTCAAAATAAATCACAGGCCTAAATATAAAAGACAAAACTATAAAATTCTTAGAAGAAAACATAGGAGTAAATCTCTGTGACCTTGTGTTACACAGTAGTTCTTAACTACAACATCAAAGAAAAATATATAAATTGAATTTCATTGGAATTATAGTCTTCTGTGCTTTAAATAATGCCATCAAAAATGTGCGAACGTAATTCAAAGAATGGGAGAAAATGTTGTAAAATCATATATCCAGTAAGAGATTAGTATCTAAAATATATAAAGAGCTCAACTCAAACATAAAAAGACAACCCCATTTAAAAAATGCAAACGCTGTGCATAGAAGTCTCTCCAAAGATATACAAATGGTCAACAAGCACATAAAAAGATGTTTGATATCACTAGCTAACAAAGGCAAATCAAAATCACAACAAGGTACTGCTTCTCACCCACTAGGATGCCTAGAATCAAAAAGTCAGATAATATTAAGTGTTGACAAGGATGTGGAGGAATTGGAATTCTTATCGATTGTTGGTGGGAATGCAAAATGATGCAGACACTTCAGATGTAGTTTAGCAGTTCTTCAAATGATTAAACACAGCGTTACTACGTGATTTGGAAATTCTACTCTTAGTTATGTACACAAGAAAAATGAAAATATATGTCTATATAAAGACTTGTCCCCAAATGCTCGTAGGAAAATTATTCATAATAGCTAAAAGATAGAAACAATCACAATGTCCATCAATTAATGAATAAATTTTTTAAATGTGGTATAGATTTTACAGTACTATTTTTCCAAAAGTAAAAGAAATGAAGTACTGTTATGTGCTATAATATAAATGAATCTGGAAAACATTATTCTGTGTGAAAGAAGCCAGTCACAATAGAGCACATATTTTATTATTATATTTACATGAATTATCCAGAATAGGGAAATCCATAGATTTGGTTGCCAAGAGCTGAGGAAGAAGAAGAGAGGATATCTGCTAATGGGTATAGGATTTCTTTTGGAGGTATTAAAAATGTTCTAAAATTAAGTAGTTGTGATAGTTACACAACTTTGTGAGTTAACAAAAAACTGCTGAATTGTATACTTTAAAAGGGAGAGTTTTATAGTGTGTAAAATGTATCTTAAGTGATTCCTTAAAAGGGAGAAAAAAAAAAGAAACTGGGATAAAGATGATACATTAAAACTTAAGGAGATAAGTCTAACACTCATGCAAACCTTAATCTAGGAATAAGCCGAAATACTTTTAAAAGTATATGTACAAAAGCCTTGCCTGGTATTCACAACTCAAATTCTTATGTAATAACTCAGATTTTATTGTTTTCCTAGTCTTTGATTGTTACTGTTCATTCCACATTTAAATGTACTAAAATGATTCAGTGCTATAATTTTTATTACTAATGTGATTAATTCACCTTCCAACAAACATAGAAATGACCTGAATGACAAACAAGTGAGATATGGGTAAGAATTCATGTGACCTCAGGGTGTATCTCTTTAATAATTGTATCAGGGAGAGTTTAAACACATGACATTATAAATCCAGAATCCTAAAGTCGGATTGGTCAAGACATTAGTAATGTTGCTCATTTAACTCCTGTAGCATCGTGACTGTATCTTAGCAAAATGTGGGCTTTTCCTATCCACTTGTCACGTATAAGGAATTAAGGTAAAAAATCCTGTTCTCATAGTCGAAAATTGGTCAAATGTCTTGCTTTTGAGCCTATGCCCCCTATAGAATAGAGGCACATACTTCAGGCTTTATTGTGGCATGTTCTTATAAATTATTTCTACAAAGAAGCAAGACTATTTTCTCTCTCTCTCTTTAAAAATAGTATAGTTCTTGTACTCTTTTGTCCACTTGTCAAATTTAGAAGAAAAATTTTTAGGGGATCTATTTTATTTTGCAATATATTTGGTGGGAATGAACATACACTTTACAATTTTAAAATTTAATAATAAATTCTTAGATGCCTTGAAGGTATTCCATGATCCTCTATTGCAACCTTCTATACTCTTTTAAAAATGTTTATCCACACTTTTATTATTTTATTTTTATTTAATTTTTACTTTCACTTTGTGGGTACATGTGCAGGTTTGTTATATAGGTAAACTCATGTCACAGAGGTTTGTTGTACAGATTATGTTATCACCTAGGTACTAAGCCTAGCACCCAACAGTTATTTTTTTCTACCCTTCTTGCTCTTCCTACCCTAAACCCTCAAGTAGTCTCCAGTGTGTTGCTCCCCTCTTTGTTTTCATGAATTCTTAACATTTAGCTCCCACTTTGAAATGAGAATATGGGGTATATGTCCCTGCATTAGTTTGCTAAGGATAATATCTTCCACTCTATCCATATTCCAGCAAAAGACATGATATCATTCTTTTTTATGTCTGCATGGTATTCCATAGTATGTGTGTGTCTGTACGTATGTATGTATGTGTGTGTGTGTGTGGGTATATATATGTATATATATGTGTGTATATGTGTGTGTGTATGTGTGTGTGTGTATATATATCACATTTTCTTTATCCAGCCTGTCACTGATGGGCATTTAGGTTGATTCCATATCTTTGCTGTTATGAATAGTGCTGCAGTTAACACTCCTATGTATGTATCTTTATGAAAGCCCTTATTTTTTGCACTGTTTCAGTGCAGCAAATGAAGCCAGATTTTCTCAGTAGTAGTCACCTGCATGGGATTTTGATTCACATATGCAGGTAGCAGGTTATTCCCATCACTTTTAATTCAAAGCAACACACAGTCGTTCTATATATGTTTACAACACTGCCGGTATTTTCTAAGTCTGTCCTGACTTCTGACTTTCGGCTTCATGTCCTTAGGTAAATAAGAATGTAAAATGCCAAGTGACATATTCTTGATTGGAACATATATAGCTATGGAAATATTTTTCTCCAATAACATCTCTAGGTTCCTTGAGATTCAGTTGTAGGGCAGTTTTAATACTGATTTCTTCTGTGACTGTTGACAATTTGCAATCTCTGGGTCTGAGATTTCTCATCTATAAAGTAAGAGTATAAGTATAAATTATTTCCAATTATGAAGATCTACTTTGAATGAAAATGCTCACTGCTACCCCTTTTTTATATCTAGTAAAAGGTTATAAGATGTTGATGCAGGATGTCACTTTGCCAGCTGGAAACATCTGGGTTCACCGGTGCCTCTGCTTGAGTTTTGCTCATGCCTGCTGGGCTAGTTTCACCCACTCGGTCTTGCAGGCTGTGCTTGGCTCGTGCTACCAGCCCAGATCCTATGCCTGCCAAGGGCGAGACAGGTGTGGAGTGGCAAGAGTGTGTGAACAACCAAGCGTGGGATCTGACTTGGTTGTGACTATGTGTTGCTTTGAATTAAAAGTGATGGGATGAGCAAAACTCAACTCTACACAGTCAATCATGCTGGCTACTTGAGCAGGGCAGGCAGCTCCAGACACCAGCACAAGTGGCAGGTCCATGAGAGACTGAGACTGGACCAGTTGTACTGCAAGAGGCTTCCATTATAGGCACCAACGTCTGGACGAGGGGAATACAGTGCGTCTGAAAGCTCGGAGATGCCAGAAACTGCAGAACCCCAAAGAGGGTGTTACAGAATGACGCAACCCTGACATGAGGAGCCCCAAGGTCTGGGATCCCAGAAGGTTTGCAGCCCTTCTCCTCACTGCCACAGCACAGTGAGCTGTGAGGGGGATGCTGCAGAGCAGATGTGTTTCACCGTTTGTGTTACAACTCTTTCAGTCCTGCCACCTTGTTTGGCCTGCAAATCCTGGGCTGGCTCAGCTTCCTGTTTGGGGAAGCTGCCTGGTACCAGCAGAGAGCAGGAGGGCTATGATGTTATAGCAGCTCTGACTTGGGGAATCTGGAGGTTTGGGCCCCCAGAAGTGTCACCATTCTTCAATCCTGTGGTCCAGGAGCATGTCACTGCCCATGACTTAGCGAGCTGGCCAGAAATATGTTATGGCTCTTTTCACTCCCACTGTTTGGTGGGTCTTGAGTTCTTGTCCCATGTCCAGGAAGAATGAGGTTATGTGGACAACTGAAGGTTGTCCTTTATTGAGGAACTTTATTGAGTGACAGAGCTGCTCTCAGCAGAGAGGTTACCTGAAGTGGGTAGCTTCTATCTGCAAGCAGGTCATCCTCACAAGTCTCTGAGTCTGGCTGAGTTTGGGGATTTTATGAGCTCAGAATGGAAGAAGTGCATGGTGGTTGGTCAGTGAGTGGCCATGGACAGGCCTGGAAAAAGCACCATTCAATTGGCCAAAAGGCATCAAGGAAGTTCTTACTCCAGGTCACTGACTCCACCCAAAACTGGCATCCCGAGCCCCAGACCTCAGGTCGTCCCTGGCTTGAAGGTAGATTTCACCAGGGACCCACAGCTTCCCACGTAGGAACCTGTCTGCCTCTGGCCATCATCAACATGTCCTCAATGGTGTCCAGGCTGTCTGTGCCAAGGGTCAACACCAGGCACGTGTCAAGCCAATATCAGCCACCCTGCCTCCCTCCTATGCTTGTTGGTACCCAAAGTTTTAGCCTCAGAAGCAGTTTCCAGAGGGGGCCAAGACTGCAGGGGGCTGGCATGTCAGTGCAGCCTCCAAGTACAGGCACACCCGGCCAGATCACCACAGCACCTGGGCTTAACTATTGGGACATGTCCACAACTTTGCTCCACCACAGAGCAGGTGCTTGGAGCAGGGAGAGGCCAGGGAGTGGGAGCAGGCACTTCTGAGCCTGCAAGGAAAGGGGGCTTCCTGGGTCTCTGAGGTCACAGGGATGCCTGGGTCTGGAGCCATGGCTGGGCAGCTGCAGCTGTGCCTGGGAGCAGGGGCTCCCATCTCACTATTTAGTAGGGTACAGGGCTCCCACTGGGATCACCTGTTCCCCTCTCCATCAGTTCCACAGAGCACACAGCCCCAGCTGCTCATCCCCTGCTGCAGCTGGCATTCTCACAGCGGCCACTCTAGATGTGCTTCTGCTGCCATCAGTGTTTATTTTTTACTGCAATGCATACAATTTTATATAGAGTTGAACATGAAACTCCTGCTAGCATGATATAATTTTTCTTTAATGTTGCTATTGTTTCATACTCATGTTTTCAATGCCATCTCCTCTTATAATAGAAAATATTTTGATGTACTTTCTGTAAAGAATTCCAAAGCATAACTCAAGTATTTATGTTGTATCTGTGTCTATTTCTTGATAAGCTAAAGAAGCATATTTGTAAAATATATACTATTTTCTCAAAAAAGCGGAATTCCTTTAGGTAGCATGGCATAACAGCAATGCCTATTTCACCCCAGTAGGTAAGGAAATTTTGCCAGGGTATTTTTTGGAAAGTGGAGGATGATTTGAATTTATACCTAGATTTACTAAGACAAAGTGGATTTTTTTTTATTTCAAGTCTTTCCAATGCTAATTTTATTTTTAATTTTTTGATTCCTACAAGAATATATATTTTTGCCATAAGTGTTTTACAGATAGAAATATCAAGTGGTTTGTATGTTCCCATATTATTTTTAGATATGGAGGGTCTGAGAAATCGAAAACAAGGGTTTACCTTGCTAAGATTAGTTGCTTCCATCCACTACACAGAAATCTGGCTTGGTATTCCCATTATTCCCTAAATCGTCAAAGACTTGTAGAGCTAAGGTTATGGGTTCAGTGTTCCATATTCATAATAAAATGTCCCCCTGAAATCATAAGACATCTTTGTTTTGAATCACTCCTTCCATGTCTGCTATTTTCAAAACTAACTTGATAGACACTGGTTGAAACGACCACAAAAGTAATATCAACAAAATGAGTGAGTTTTATATATGCTTACATTGAAAGATGACTTCATTAAGAAGCTTATGAGCACCAGTTTGATTATTAAAGGGGTCCGTCTTAGAATTACAAATTCTGTGAAAATCGCAATATACAACAGTCTTCAGGTATGATTAACCTCTGTTTGAAATAGGATTTTAATATTGAGGTGAAAGGGCTCATTGTTAGGAACAAATATGTTCTCTTAATACTGCGATGTATTATTTTCTCCATCCAGATGAAGTATCTCTATCTAGATTCTATTTGAAGTTGAGGGTTTCCACAGATTTAATTAATGTATATTCTGTCGTTTTAGTTTTACTGGAAGAGGTATTTGTTCTCTGATTTTAGAAATCAACTAAAACTGTCCTTAATTTTTTTATTGTAGGAAATATAGTATTTATTTATTATTTCTTAGCTCCTACCAACGCACTAATATGACTTTCTATCATTAATGTTATGAAATGATAGGCTATTTATAACATGTCATTGCTGCAAGGGCTTGGAAGTAAGATAATCAACATAAGTCAATTCAGCAAACATTTACAGAGCATTAACTATATGCCAACCAGCATCAAGCCTTGAGAATTTAGAGTTGAAAAATGTACTGTCTTCCTTCAAACTGCCCACAATATGGTAAGAACAGAAAGTCATAAATTGCAGTACCCTAATTGTATGCATACCAGTGGAAGAATGTAATCAAAACATTTTGCTTTGCATACAGAAAATGTGAAGTCCGGTGACATAAAGTAATTTGCCCAAAGTCACAAAGATATTTGGACAAGGATCCAGCATAAACCCAGGACTTCTAATTTCTTCTCTACAAATCCACAGCTAAATTCTGTAAGAAATGAATTATTGCTGGTACTTTCTTCTTCCTCTAAATGCTGAAAAAATAAACACAAATCATGAACATAAGCCAACAATAAACATAATATACTAAATACTTTAATTCTTCCCCCATGCCCAATTCACCCCCCTAATTACCACAGCATCTCCATTTTTCATATCAGGATAAAGGAAGGAAAGGAACATTGAGCATCTCCTCTGCCAATGATATTTCTCAAACTCACAAGGAACATTGCTGCCTTGAACTTTTAGATCTTTCACCTCCATGGCTCTGCCACCCACCTCCCACCAATGGCAGAGAACTCACAGCTATCAGTATGATCAGCTCCACCACTCTTCAGGCCTCTGCCGTTCCCAGAGGTCTCCAGTCTACAATGGTGTGTTTCCAAATATTTTTATTATTAACACTACAAATAATATAATTTTATAGAATGCACATGTCCTTGAACAACTAGTTTAATAGTAAAGCATCTCTAAATAATTACTGAACATAGATGCACAATTTTAAGATTTGAAAGGTATAACCTGTATGTGTGTGTGTATATGTGTGAATTATTCATTCATGTATCTTGTCTATTTTTCAATAGGATTTTTATGAAACACTTGGTTGTATAAGCTCTTATGTATTAAAATATATATTTTTTAAAACATCCAGGATTTTTCTTTTGTTTTCCAACCTCATTTATGATGTATTTTGCCACTCAGAATTTTTATGTAGTTAAATTTAGTATTTCCTTTATGGTTTTTTACTTTCATGTCATCTTTAGAAAGACTTTTTCCTCTTCAAGCTTCCAGATCTACGCACTATATTTTCTTTTAGTATTGTTAGAATATTTTTTATTTATTTTATTTTCCTTTAGATGAATCTCAATTTTCTGCAAGATATGCTAAAGAAATACAACATAGCTTTACTTTTGGCAAAAACCTAGCTAATAGTCTCAATTACATTACTGAGTAATCAATATTCTACTGATTTAAACTAACGAAGTGGTATTCTTATTGTCATTATAATTTTCACTTTGTATATGTGTATGCCAAAATATCTTCCATGCCAATAATAAAAACTCTTAAAATGGTTTCGCATTTGCCAAGAATTCTATGGCTATGGACAGAAGCCAAGTCAATTCTTGTAGCTTTCAGTTTGCGTTTGTCTTAATTTTTAGTGATTTAGCAGAGCAGTCATTCCTGTTGCTGTACGAAAATATATCAACCTAACGATCTTTCTCTGAAAAACAGTTATGAGACAACATGTGCTATAGCTCCATGGTAAAAGTAGCATATATACCAATTAAGAGTAAAAAGTGCAACTTCATTTCAGCTTTAAATACAGGAAGCTTCAGTGAAACAAATCAGTGTCCCTTGTATTCAATAATTTTTTTTCTCAAGTGAACAACATCTCGTAAGAGATGTATTGGGGTCATTGTGCCATTTACACATCTGCATAAGCTACACTGGGCTCAAGACATTCTACTTTGGAGATAAAAACCAGCTTGCTGGTGTCTACTTTGGAGATAAAAACCAGCTTGCTGGTGTCTACTTTGGAGATAAAAACCAGCTTGCTGGCAGAAAGTAGGGAGGGTAACCTACCTTCCTGGAAGTTCTTTTAAGAGCATCTCACACTTACACTGTAGAGACATAAGTTTGGAGAAAGAAATCCCATGATTAATGAGGAAGCCCTGAATTATAAAATTGGAGACAAGTGGCCATAATTTTATTGGAATCTGCCAACATCATGCTGAAGATTAGCTCTACCAGTATTCTGTTCTCTTGTCTCCCACTGTCCCTGTGATAAAAAAGCATGAATGGAATAGTTTATGTAATATCCTCATCTCTTGAAACAGGGTGATTTATGAAGCTCTGCATTTATTTTTCTAAATCCTTCCATCCTTTCAAGGAGCAGCTCAATTTTGGTTCTTGTATAATGTCTCAAAATGTCAGAAATAAATCTCTCATTAATCTCATTAATATAGGGTTTGAACCCTATAGTGCGCTTGGCGTAATCTGACTGTTGTTACAATTTTTTCTAAATGTTTATAATTCCTTTCTTCTCCGTTCATTGTAGTTAAGGACAAAACAATGGCTCACATTTCTTGCTGTCCTCCATAATGCATAGCATACAGTCTAGAGATCTAAGAGGATGAGTGACATTCTTGATGCATCTTGCTTAATCATTCCTAACTCATTAGAAGTATGATTCCCTTTCCCCACTCTAATTTTCTTGGTCTGTGATTCTGTCTTGTTTCAACAATATACAAGAAGAATTTGTGTCTTTAAGCTTATTCTTAGGCAAACATAGAGTATTAATACACATTTTCTGTCTGAACTTTTCTGGCAGAAATAAGCTGCAAGGCTGTGATTATTTCATTTCTAAAAAACCAAAGGTGGATATCAGTGCAACAGGCCATTTACCAAGTAGAATAATCTTGCCCATTTACCATTATTTTATTTAAACGTTTCTTCATGACTTGTTGAGAGCTGAATATTAGGATTGTTTATCAGGGATTACAGCAAGTTAAACTGGACAAGATTAGTGACTAATTTAGCAAATGAGTTTTTTCATCAATGTCTTGGGTATTTCTTAACAAGAAGACATACAGTAGGTCTTTTCAGTTATTTCTGTCACTATAGCAATCACATAACCTTCTATTAAAAACCAATACCATAACATAATATTTTCTCTTTTTGAAAGCTATGCTAGATAATAAACTACTTTTAAGGCATTTCTTAGCTAGTTCTGGCATATTATTGAGTTTTAAATGCTCGGATGAAGCAAGAAAATCTGCATTATTCTGAGACCAATGGAAAAACTAAGAGAGTTTTTGTCAACCTAATTTGTATTATAATCCATTGTAGTATCTGAAGGATGCAAGTACATTCAAGAATGGCAGTGTATCATAGAATAGATGTGTTATATAGCAAGATCTGCTGTCTACCATTGTTTGAATTTGGAATGCCTTTCTTGACAAGCTGAGGAAGGAACGTTTACTTGTGGGGTAGTATTTCTTCTTCCCTGTGGGTTTAATGTGTTTTTGACCGAAAGAGAGCATCATGCTTTTGGCAGTGCATGAATTAAGAATATTAATGAACTAGAGTAAAGAGTAAAATAAAACTTTTTAAATTGAATTACAATCAAAGTTTATGTTCATATCTCAGACTTGTCAGCCTGTCACTGTGTCCCTAGGCTGAAGCAACAGGAGAAAAATCTGATGAATTTTATTTCTTTGTGCTTATGGATATTGCTGAATTCTTTTAGAAATGAGAAATGTTGTTATTTCCTTTCTCTGTCCAGATGGCTACTTTTTTATGTTCATTAATAAAGTAAATCAGAAGTAAGAGACAAAAAAATTTAATGAATACTCTTATTATTATAATTTTATATTTGGTTTCAAATGCCATAGAAACTCAAAGTTAAATTCTGCAGGTTAAAATCAATGAAAAACTTGTTTAAACTTTGAGTTTTGCTAAGTTGGTGCAAAATCTCACAATGCTAATGCTGAATTGAATGCTAAAGGAAAAATTATGTACATTCATGCATCAAAATGACAGTATTTGTGCCCAGGGAAATGCTATTGGCTTATTTTCCCAGTGAACAATCCTTCATATTGTTGGATGTAGTGGTTTAGCTTGGAAATCATGCCATGACTCTGAATCAGGCATGTGTAATTATTGAGGCTATGTGAATCCAGCTCAAAATAAGAGAGTTGTTTGAAGAGCAGCATTTTTCAGTCTCTACACTATTGACATTTAAGGTCATGCTATATATTACAGAATGCTTAGTAGCATCCCTAGTTTCTCCCCACTACATGTAGTATTAACTAGGCAGTTCTGATCATCAAAAGTGTCTGTAGACATTGAGAATGTCACCACTTGGAGAGTAAGTTTACCATTTGTTGAGAACCACTGGAATAAAGTGGATATAACTCCAATAGAAATAGTGTACTCTCAGTATATGTCCCATCTCTGAGAATTGATCATTAAAACAAGATATTAAGTAGTCTTCGTTATTATTTGGCATATAATTTTATTTTGGCCTGTTTTTGTTATTGTTGCCAGAGTTACATATTTTTCTAATAGATACAAAGTAAATAGGAACAAAGTGCATACATTACCAACTAAGTACAGTAATACCTCATTTATCATGGGTGATAGATTCTTGGAAACTGCCATCTTAAGTGAAACAACATATTAGGAAACCAATTTTACCAAAGATTAATTGATATAAACAAGAATACAGTTCCTATGGCATATTTCTCCTCACAAACACATCACTCCATTTTTAAATAAAGACTCAAACACTTAAATAACTTCTAATATTAAACATTAAAATAAGTATGAGCTGTGCATATGTTTCAGAATGATTAGTAAAAACAATAATTTACCTGCTTATTCCAATTTGGGTCTCACATGGCCTGATCCTATCCAGGTAGCTTGGCACAAGGTGTGAACCAACTCTGGACAGCATGCCATTCCATCGCAGGCCACACGCACACATGGGCACACACATACATACACACACACACACACACATGCACACGCTCGCTTGCTCTCTCTCGCTCGCTCACTCTCACTCAGACTAGAACCATTTAGATATGCCAATTCACCTGGAGAGAACATGCAAATTCCATACAAATCATGGCCCTGGCTGGAAATCATGTTTTTTTTCTCATCAATATTATTAGTAAACAACATTGAATGAAATAACTTTGTTTTAGGAACTGCTGTGTGTATGTGCTGTGTGTCCAACAGGTTGGTGTCAATAATGTGGATAGACAACTTTCTGGATCTACTCAGAAATTAATAGTATAGTCCTTCATACCTTAAAGAGGAAATTTGAAAATGAAAATGGAATTTAGTTAATTTTTAGGAAGTAAAATTGTCTAATTCTCTTATGAATCTCTTAAATTAAAAAAAAAAAAAAACAGAATAGATGATATTAAATCTTTGCATGAAGTCAGAATGACCTGAATTAAGAAGTAATCTTTCAAATCCACCAAGAGTTGCTTTCCAATTCGTAAGTAAGAATCAAGTATTTGAAATTAAGCCATTATAATTTCTGTTTTTACATATTTACCATGAATTGAATTTTGTTACTGTAGGCCTAAATCTTAAGATTAAGAAACTTACTTAATCACCTTTCCCATTGTAAGTTCAAGTACCTCTTGACATGTGGAAAGAACTTAAGACTAAATTTTAGAGATCTGGGCTTTGCCTTCTTTTTGCTACTGATTAGCTATGTAAATTAGCCAAATAACCTAGTCTTATTTGAGCTTTATTTTCTGTAAAGAAAAAAAGGAAAATGGAGTAAATCCCCACTCTTACCTACTTTATGTTTTTGTAACAAATGATACTAAGCTCTAAAATATATTTGCTACACAGATAAATTCAGATTGATCTGATAATCTTTTTACTTAGCAAACTGGCATTCATGGTAAGAATAGCAGAGACCTATTCTAATTTTTTTTACACAAAAAGAAATAAAATCTGCTTTTAAAAAGCTCGTTGGATGTAATCAGCATACTATTCACTGAACTATAGCGCCTTCAGGCTAGAAGATAATTTTGTAAATATTTACATAAATGCATGTAAAATGCAGAAAAAGGATATTCTATTAATTGGATTTAATTAAACAAGTTTCCTCAGCAAGCATATTCATACATATGTATACATAGAGAAATCAATCTATAATGAAATATCTCTAAATTTCCAAAATATGATTTAATAACTTCTACTATATCAATGGTGATTACAGTACTTAGATCAATAATACAGAACAAATAGTACTATAAAAATTTGCCACGTTAAGATTTGCTTAAATTTTTCCTTCTGATAAACAGAAATGATCTGCTACATTACCCAAATACTATCTTTCTCTTTTAGAATGGCTGAATGTGAAATGTACTCCTTAATAAAGCAGATGCAAGGTTTGGAATATGTATTAAGATAGATTGCTTATGTGAAATGGAAATGAATACCATAAATCAAAGTAGCTCATTATTTGTTTCTTGTTTTATAGTAATTTATCAGTTTTATTTTTAGTTTTTATTGTTCAGGTCTATAGTTTACTACCTGACTGTTGGCCTACCTGTAAAATTTGATAACATGTCTGCCTTTACCACAGCAAGAGCATGCACATGTGGTATCTTGCCATTTCAATTTTAAGAGATTGAGAAAGTTATAGAAAGTCATATTAGTTGATGATGTCTTAATGTTTATCAAAATTAATTTTGGGTATTTTATAAATAATAACAATACTTCAAAATAGATAATCCAACAGATAAATACAAATGTTATAGATGTATAGAAAGTTGTAAGAAAATACTAAGCATTCATAACTAAGCATATGTTAAAAATATTCAGTTTGTTTTGCTATTTGAATCTCTGCAAAACCACAAATTCTTACCTTATAATTTATATACCAATTTATTCAGAGTAAGAAAATGTTTTATAAAATCTTAAACTATTGATATTCATTCACTCATGAAATTAAGACTGCAGACTTGAAAAGATATAATTACTGTCCTCGAGAAGCTCATGGCATAATTAATGCTATATAATGTGATCTGGAGAGTCTTTAAGAAAGATCTTCTGTGATTGACAAAATGGAAGGGAAAATACTCTAGTTTGCACAAATTGTAATTTTAAAAATTGTATTTTTTAAATTTACAATGAGGTGTAACTAAACAAAAATATAGAAAACGCACCATGTTTCCAATTAGAATCCAATTAGAAATCCAGTTATATGTATTATATATATGAATTATATATATGAATCCAATTAGAAATCCTCCCAAGAAGACACGGCTGAAATTTAAGTATATTTTTGTAAGATTAAATTAAATATAAAATAGTCTATCTCATTGGGGTTCCTTCCCTTATCTTTCACCCTGGATGATCTCTCCAGCAAAAGTATGAGGGAAGAGAATTGCCATTCTGAAGAGAAACTCCAGGTAGAGAGAAAAAGTAAACACATAGTTGAATGCATCACTGATGAATGTCCTACAATTAATGAAATTTGGCCCAGCAACTGCAGAACTTTCTGTAAACACATTGTTTCTAGAAATCTATTTTGTCAATTTGACTAACATAGGCAGAACTATAGAACTAAATCAACATAGTAATCTTTGCCATTATTGGTACCAGTTCTTATGGAGACATCTCTTTGTCATTGAAAGTCTCTTTGTTCTTGGCTTACAGCAAGTCCTTATAAGCTTGGTCCTATGTTTTTATCTCATATTCCTAAATGAAATAAGTACATTAAAGGGTGATCAGATTTCTTACTGGTAGCTGTATGTCCATGAGAAGCAAAAAGTGGCAGTGAAAAAGAGAAAATAAGTGAGTACTCTAATAGGCCTAAGGAATTTCAAAGCATAGCAGGTAGGGTCTTTGATTGTGTGGACAAATAACTACAGGTTTCAATATTCCTTTATCTATCACAATGCAGGCCAATAGAATAGTGGCACTGCTAACTCTATCATAAAAAATAAGATAAACTTACATGATGTGACTGTAAGAGAGGGATTAAGTATTTTATACATTTTAGAAAAATGTTGTATTTTAAAGGAAAAAGCTTAATTTATCAGATAATTCATATGCAAAACTATTTTTTGCTAATTTTAGAAAAATGTAGGCTATTGCATTGTTTTAGAAATGGTATGCTAGATAATGTAAGAGTAAATAATAATCACACTGCTATTCCAGTGAGTATGCCAGCATTGTTTAGGAATGAATTACTTGTACCAGTTCTATTGTACATCAAATGCCATTTTCAATCAAAACAAGCAACGTCCTCTATTTTGTTATAAATTCTATTAGAGAGGGATTACAAATGAAATATTTCTCATCTATGATATAATAATTTGTATCTTGTGTAAATTGAATAGTGACTTGAAGGGATTTATTCACAACTGTGTGATCTCTAAGGCCTCAGAACAGATAGGATGCTCAAAAAAAAAATCTTACTTTGTTTTAACAGCACACTGGTTTTAATTAACAATACCCATAATTATAATTTTCAGAATATACCTTACGTGTACATAAATACCATTTTAAAAAGCATTGGAAAAATATTACCGATATACAAAAGAATTCCTTTATGGCATTTCAAACATGTCAGTCAGATGTACATATGCCATTGTTAACAACTTGTAATTTTAATAAAAAGGAGATCTGTTCATTTTCTTATCTGTAATCATAGATAACATTTTCTTGAGTGGCATTTTTCACTTCTAGCTATTTTAACTTATTCTATTATTTTCTCTTCGCTGATAACAAATCATTTTAGTGGATATGGCCAAATGGTCCTTTGGATGCAAGATTTTTCAGACTTTTTAATTGTTTTCTGCCTTATTGTTTCATTTTATTTAATACGTGTCCTCCAGCAGCACTACCTACCTCTCCCTATTCCCACCCCAAACAGGCTTTTGTTCTGCATCTTGTATGTAGATTTCTGGTGGACAGATTATTTGGATACACAATTGAGTTTTTTAAGACTTAGCAGGCCGGGCACGGTGACTCATGCCTCTAATCCCAGCACTTTGCGAGGCTGAATCAGATGTATCACCTGAGGTCAATTATTCGAGACCAGCTTGGCCAATATAGTGAGACCCCATCTCTACTAAAAATACAAAAAATAGCTGGGTGTCGTGGCGCACGCCTGTAGTCCCATCTACTCAGGAGGCCGAAGCAATGAATCGCTTGAACCTGGGAGGCAGAGGTTGCAGTGAGCTGAGATTGTGTCATTGCACTCCTGCCTGGGCGACAAGAGAGAAACTCCGTCTCAAAAAAAAAAAAAAAAGACCAAAAGTATGGTAATGTGTAATGACTTATTGTAAATAACAATAGTACTCAACTTATTTTGGTGTCTGATAATACATTGGAAGGAAACTTCATGAAAAATAAATCAATGTATGTAGGAAACTTGATCATATATGTAAAATATTTTTGAATAATAATGGTTTAGGAGAAATAGTTTTTATGTAAAATACATAATACTTGATAAGAAATCTAAAACGGAATGGTTTGTGATTTTCTTTTGTAACAACTGTGTATTTCCCCAGATTAGGGAGTAATTCAAGACAAACTGTGGTAATCAGTTTTAAGAGAAGTACTATTATTCATAATAATAGCTGTCATTCAGTATTCATGTTCCAGGAACTGTTATGCATGTTACTTAGATTATTTAACTTAATCCTCATGATTAATTTGCCAGAAGATATTATTTTGTCCATTTTAAAGATGAGGGAAACATTGCCTAAAGCCATTAATTGGCCCACGAGCTAAGTAGACCATTGTCTATTGCACTTTGATGCCTAATACACACTTTCCACTAAGTCATGCTACCTCTCTTTGATGTCACTGCCAGAAACCACAATAAATTTCAAAGTGATTGCATAAATATTAGTGCCAAATATTACAACTGGGCTTCAAGAATGGTATAAGTTGACAGAGATATTTAATTTAAAAATAATTCCTCACAGATAAAACTTTTTTGTTTTTTTTGTACATTAGTATGACAAAACTGGTTAAGGTAGTTAAATTAACTTTTGATACTTAGAAGTAGTTATATTTTTAAATATGTTTTAAGATAAAATATTCTCATTAGCTGAGAAAGTGTATGAGAATTACTCATACACTATTACTTTTTTTATTATATGCTTCTAAGATCATAGAGAGCAAATACCTCAAGTGCTTGAGAGTACAGTTCTATTTTAGATAGTAGAAGTTATCTCATTCTTGGTAAATGTAAAATAAAATAGAACAGCCCCTTGTGTGTTATATTAAGGCCACTTCAGAGTGTTTTAATATAAAGAGAAAAAATTTAATTTTTGATTTCAACGTAATCATATTTCAAAATATTAGGTTTCAGCCTTTGCATTCTTCTTTGGCTTAATTCTACATCTAATTAAGATAATCCTAATGGAAAATGTGTAATTCTACATTTCAAAATTCTGCTAAAATCCTAATTCATTTTAGTAATTCAGAAGCACAAAACCACCAGCATGAGAAGAAAGGAACCATTATGAAATATTATCTGTCATATGCAATTCTATGAATATATACTGAATTGTATTTGAGCACAGACTGAAGCAAGTATCTGGGATGAATTTCTAGCTTCATATGAAGTGCTCTGTGTAGTACTAGAAAATGCTCACATTGCTTCCATTAAAAAAAAGAAAAAGATAAAGAAGGAGGGGATGGCATATAAAAAACACGTAAATTCATTAATCTATTGCTAGGTAACAAACTACCCCAAAATTTAGTGGCTTAAAATAATCATTTTACTTTTTCTCATAAATTTTAGGGTCAAGAATTTTGGACAGGGCTCAGTAGAGTGATTATTTTGTTTCATGTGGCATCAACAGATATCTCTTGATGGTTTTCAACCGGAAAATGACTCACTTGGAATCTATAAGATGGTTTCACTTATGTCTGGCACTTTGGTGGGTATGGCTAGTAGCCTAGGCTCATCAGGGACTGTCAACAAGAGCACTTCATGTGCCCACTTTGTCACAGTGGTCTCAGGTAGTCAGATTTTTTCCCTGATGGATCAGGTATCCCAAAGAAAATATTCTAAGAGTCCTGGGCAAAAGCTGCAATAATTATCATGAGATATTCTTGGAAGTCCCAGAACTTTGGCTGCATTTTTTTGTTGTTGTTCACATACGTCTTTAAGGCTAGTCCAAATACAAGGTAAGGGGAATTGGACCCAATCTTTGAATTGGAGAATTATGAAAGAACCTGTGGCCATCTTTCAACCACCATACACAAACCAGATTCTCATTCAATGTTCTCTTTTTCTCTTGTGATTTGCCTTAGCTAGAGATGCTGAGTACACTAATGATTCAAAATAATATGTCACGTGGATGTAATTTTACTCACTAAACAGAAGTGAAGGGCTACACTTTTTTTTTTTTTTTATTTTAGTAAGCTGTAATAAAGAAGAATGCTGGTGACCAAAAAAATAAAGGAAAAAGAAAAAAAGAATGCTATTTGATGGCTATATCATAGACAATAGTTCATTAAAATGTATGTAGATGTGCTATACTTGAGTTTGAAGGAGACCCAATGAAAGTCACTTTGCATTATGAGATTCAGAAAATTAACATGTAAATTTTAAAAAGGCTATTATCTGGTTTCAGTGGTCTTACAGACATTTTATTTTTAGAGTAAAAACTAAAATTAGGCCAGGTGTAGTGGCCCATGCCAGTAGTCCCAGCTACTTGGGAGACTGAGATGGAAGATCGCTTAAGCCTGGGAGATCAGGGCTGCAGTGAGCAGTGGTTGTGCCACTGCACACCAGCCTGAGCAACAGAGTGAGACCCTGTCTCTAAGAAAGTAAAGTTAATCAAGTAATTATTTTTCTACTGTACAAAATTTATTGCATTCTATATGTTTTCAACATGGTTTTAAAATACTGTATACATTTTTATTCTAATTAGCTTCAGCTCTTTAGGGTTATTTTATTAATCTCCCTGATTTCTAAGAACAAATTAAATTTGTATTGATTCTTGGCAAAAAAATAAAATTGCTTATTAACAAATAGATTTTCTCTCAGATAGGTTAACTGTACTTTACAGAACAAATCAACAGATAACAAAATTAGCCACATACATGTATATAATAATGTTATTTAAATTGATATGCTATGCCTCAATGTTTCTCAAAATTTAATGTGTATATTAATCACCTGCCAATCTTTTCAAAATTCAGATGATGATTCCATAAGTCTGGGGTGAAACCTAAGTTTCTGCATTTGGTAACAAGCTTCCTGGTGATTGTAATGTTTATGCCATGTAAACCCCACTTTGATTACTGGGGGTTTCAATGTTAAAAGAACATCAGATAGATTTAGGCTATCATAAAAGTTTAAGTTTGGATAATTGTATTAGTCCATTTTCACGCTGCTATAAAGAAATACCTGAGATTGGGTAATTTATAATGGAAAGAGCTTTAATTGACTCACAGTTCAGCATGGCTGGGAGGCCTCTGGAAACTTAAAATCATAGAAGAAGGTGAAAGGGAGGCAGGCACAAGGCTGCAAGAGAGAGCAAGAGTGTGTGAGGGAGGAACTGTTAAATGTATAAAACCATCAGATTTCATGAGAACTCACTATCACGAGAACAGCATAGGGGAACTGCCTCCATCATCCAATCACCTCTTATCAGTTCTTCCCTCAACATGTGGGGATTATGAGGATTACAATTTGAGACAAGATTTGGGTGGGGACACAGAGATAAGCATATCAATAGTACATTCTATTTAAAAAGAGAATGGTATTAGACTGGCTTTCTGGATCTAGACTCATATATAGATCCATGTATGGATTGGCTTTATGGATTTTTCACCCTACACAAATGGAGTCAGAAATGTTAAGATACTGTTATTCTTTACTCTCCTGATCACATTCACTTTCTTGTTGTAGACCTTATAATAAGCTTGCCATAAAGGGTATTAATTGATAACTATTATCTTTACTGCTCTTTTTGTGCATTTCCACTCCTATAAACATATAATTAATTACTACCACTTCTATGTCAGCTGCTTTCTCCACTTTTCCTCCATGAGCAGTCTACTTCAAGAGACACATTTTTCTGAAATATCTTTTCTGTTTTCTCCTCACTACTAGTTTTCTCAAAAAGTGGCTTGAATATACTGATTTTCTCTTGTCTGTGCTTCATTAACTATCCACCTGAAATCTATTTCCCAATAACCACTTCAGCCTATATAACACAATTACTCTCTTGGAAGATCACTACTACCTCCAGTCATCAAATGCAAGGATTTTCTGAATCTATTTGTCATCTTTAGAACATCTGACCCAGAAGAAGCCTACCGTGAAACTATGCTTTTTGGGTTCCATGATATTGCATTGTTGCGAGCTCACACTATTGCCTCATCCTCTGCATTAATTCCTCTGTTGTTACCAATTCTCTAATTGTAAACACAACCAAAGTTATGTTTACACCCCTTTCCCTTTTCCCTTTTCCTTTTTTCCTTTTTCCTTTCCTTTCCTGACAGAGTCTTGCTCTGTTGCCCAGGCTGGAGTATAGTGGTACAATCTCAGCTCACTGCAACCTCTGCCTCCCAGGTTCAAGCAATCCCCCTGCCTCAGCTCCCACTAGTAGCTGGGATTACAGGGACACACCACCATGCCTGGCTAATTTTTGTATTTTTAGTAGAGATGGAGTTTCGCCATGTTGGCCAGGCTGGTCTTGAACTCCTGACCTCAGGTTGTCCACCTGCCTCGGTCTCCCAAAATGCTGGGATTAGAGGAGCAAGCCACCATGCCCGGCCGAAACTTTAATTTTCAAATAACTTCTCATCAGTTTATATAGAAATCTTCATTTCTTCCCTCTGAAATTCTCATGTAGACTCCCAAATTGTATTAATAGCATATTCATCCTTCTCATTTGAAAAGGAATTATTTGGTTGAATTCAACTTTAATATTCTATTTCACATCTAATGAATTTCTAAGTACTGTCTCTTCTCCTCTCCAAGGTCTTTCATATTTATCTCCAATTTGCCATCCCCACCTCTACCATTCAGAAGACTTTGTGGCTTGCTAAGTGCAAAATGGTCATCAGTGCCTTCCCAAATGCCAAATATAACAAGTATTATGGTTTGTTGCTAATTTGACTGTGATATTTAAAACCTTCAAGTACTAACTCTTTAGTACAACTGGGAGTTGCCTACCATCTCTAGGTTGTTCCCCTATGTTTCTATCTGGACCCCTGTTTCCAGTTCATACCATGTAATTGTTAGGGTAACATTTTTTTTTTATAATGCAAAACTGTTTTTGTCCTTAATTAGTTTAGAGTTTTTAAATGGCTCCTTATTGTATATGAGATATAACTACCATCATATTTAAAACATTCTTAGTTATTCGCTTTAAATTTTCAATGTTACCTCTGAAAATGTCTTCCTTGTATGTCTAGGCAACACTATGCCAAATTCCTAAGCTCTTCTAAGAATGGGTGATACACATCTCTCAGTGCCTGTGTATGAGCTGCTCTCCATTCTTTAATATCCTCCCAACATATTCCACCAGGGGGAGTACTTATTCATTGTTTTTTAAATCTCTGAAGTGTTGAGAAAGCTTTTCTGACTTCTAGGGGAATCAAGTTCTCCTTTCTCTGAGTTCCTACTACTCTTTGCACACATTTCTATTTTGCTGTTAACACCTAGTATTGTAATGGTTTGTTTACATCTGTAACTTTCTGTTAGATTGTGAGTTATTTCATGGCAGAAACCACATTTTTTTCATTCATCGTTATATTCCAGAATCTTAGGATCTACCTGAAATCTAGAAATTTTTGTGGAGATGAAAATAAGAGGTAAGTCAAGTTTAGTTAAGGTCAGAAAACAAGACCATTTTTTAATATAATGATTATATGAGCAATAAGGAATTATATATTGTATACACAATGAGGAATTATTGTATATGACTGTAATTCAGTATCATACATTGAATTAAATTATTGAAATTTCCGATCTTTCATTTGCTTTATCATTTCTGTAACAATAGTTACCACATTCAACTTGCGTTGTTGTTGTCTAATTATCTCATTTCTCTACAAACAATGTTTTGAGAACAAGTGAGATTTTAGAAGAGTATGGTTCCAAAACCATGTAGAGTGCCTTTCCCATCTCAACTCTAGAAATAATCTGTAATAAAATTATCATCTTACAGAAGGAAACATCATCAGTATATAAACATTGTCTTGTATATTGCTGTCGTTCATTGTGTGTGCACTCAAAATACTTATTTCTCTCTTTAAAACCGTGCCAGAATGTCTAAGAAAATAAAAACAGATTTCAAGTAATGATTTAGAGGAATATTAAAATTTCATTTATTGTAAAATAATTCAACTTTTATGTAGAAGTTTAATGCATTTCCCAAGGGCAGTATTAAAACAAAATGATGATATTCACATAATGTATATCTCTCAAGTAATATCAATCAAAAGAAAAATACATAGTTCAGTAGCTTTTCCAATGTAAATATTTATACTAGGTGAAAATGCAACATTATATTTAGGGAATTTCACTTTTTGAATGTCATTTATTTTCTTATTCAAATCCAAGCATTTCTGTAAAAGCAGCATCAGCATACCAACAATTTCTTGAAGTCATAAATAATTCTGAAGGATGTATACTTGTCAGATCCAAGCTCCTGCTGTACAGGTTTATCTCTCAAAAAGGGAAAAGCATTGCAACCCTATATTAAATGAGCAGCTGGTATGCTGACTCTGATTTGATCATGTTGCTTTTCCAGACAAATTGTTCTGATTTATGGTTATCACCTGTACTTCATGGCTTCTTGCTTCCAGTTCTAATTAGTGGATAATTTTCAACTGCTAAACTTTAATGTTCCCTCTTCTTTCAATGAGTGCAAGAAACAAGTCTGGTAGCGAATAGAAGCCCTGCCATTGTGACCAAGGCACTTAGTTGGTCAAAAGAAAACACACATTCTTCTAAGGGAGCATTTTCCAAAATGGGCTATTTTAAGTAGCTGTATTTGGAGGGTAAACACCATTATAATAGAGGAGATTCATTTTAGAGTTCTAATTTAACTGTTATTTAAACTATCAGAGACACTGATCCCCTGTGCTCTGAGAATGTGGCACCAGAGACCCTAATATTACAATTCAGGCATTTCATTCCTAAGGGGGACAAAAAAGAACAAAAAGGAATTTTAGCTTAAGTATAAATCAACAAGTTTTAAAATTATTTTATTAAAAGATAATGGTGATTAGTAATTTAGACATAATATAAAAAGGAAATAATTTAGATCTTGATTAGCAAATTTTTAAAAACATACCATGGTGCTTGAAAAAACACCTAGGTCTCACATAACTCAGTAGAAAGTATGTATGTAGAAGAAAAATGTTTGTATTTCAGAGAAACAGCTTGACTAAAATGTAAGTACCAGAACTATATGTTATTGTTACTATGATAACCACAACCAAAATAGCCAATTATAACTTTAAAAAAAAATGGATTATTCTTAATTGAAGAAAACATAGCCATTTTCTCAGTCCATAAACATGAGTAAAAGAAGGATATATTAAAACATTTTATAGTAGCAGAGAGAAAGTCATGCCAAAGACAAATTTTTTATTAAAAAGTTAGATATAAGGAACAGTGAATTACCAAACTTTTGGCAATGTAACAGCATTTATATATGAGGATGAGACAGCATCTGAGGCTACAGAGACATAAAAAACTCCATGCTAGGAGCTGGGCTGTGATGTTAGGCTAATCAGACTTTTATATCTGTGATGCCCTTGCTCCAATCTTCCAGGCACCCAATTTGTGGAAAATTTCCCCCAGACTTATGGATACTCCACTAGAAAAGTGAGATCAAGGTGAATAGCCAGCTTTTCAACCTCTTGGGTGCACTGGCAGGAGACCTGTCCCTGCCTCAACCCATAGGAAGCATTGGGACGACCAGAATGGAGAGATATCCTTGAAGACAGTCAGAGACTGGAATGGGAAGGGTGGCAGGACTACCATCACCAGACCAGAAAACTTCGTTCTACCGCAGCCAAAGGAGATGCCAAATTAGAGTGGCCATTCAGCAGGATCATACTGTTGTTGGCATGTCCCATGGGTTTCCTCGGTATAAACGCCTACCCAGGTCTTCTCATACTGTTGGCATATACCCTTTGGGATCTCCCCTGTCTGGGACAGGTAACGCTGAATTTCAGTAAAGCCAAGACAAACCTGGGCTTAAGGCACTCTCTAGTGCTAAAAAGGAGAAAGTAATTTAGCAGAAAAGATACTCAATAACTATATTGCAAAGAAACCTCTAAGGAAACATATCCAATAAAAACATTAACCTGGAATGAGAAGACTGAAATAAAAGACTAATCCTTCAATGGGAAAACAGAGGTGTACATTCACAAGAAAAAACAGTAAAGAGGTCACTATGACCTTCCCAAGTGTACAAAGTGAGGAGCCAGTGAAAGACCCTAATAAGATGGCAATAGAATAGCTCTCTGACAAATAATCCAAAGTAGTAATCTTAAGGAAACTCATTAATTTCCAAAATAACACAGAATAAAAGTCAAAAATATATCAGAAAAATTTAACAGAGATAGAAATAATTAAAAATTGAAACCAAATTCCTGGAGCTGAGAAATATGTTTGCTGAACTGAAAAAGTCATTAAAGTCTCTCAATAGCAGAATGGATCAAGTGGAGAAAAGAATCAGTGAGCTCAAAGACAGGCTATTTGCAAAATACATAAAGGGGAAAAATAATGATTTAAGAATTCCTACAAGATATATAAAATTATATCAAAAGAGCAAATCTAAGTATTATTTGAGGAAGTTGAGCAAGACCAAGGGGTATAAAGTTTATTAAAAGAAATAATGACAGCTTTCAAAAACATTATATAAATATCCTGGTCAGAGATTACCAAACAGATTTGACCTGGATAAAACTACCCCAAGGCATATAATAATTAAACTCTCAAAGGTGAAACACATGAGGAGAATTCTGAAAGCAACAAGAGAAAAGCAAAACACGTTATGAGAGACTTCTAATTTTTTGGCAACAGACTTCTCATTAGAAAATATATAGGCCAGTAGAAGAAGGATGACATGAAAAAATGTTGACATAAGAACATGAAAACTCTGAAACAAAAAGTATGTACCCGACAAAGCTATTCTTCAAACATGAAGGAGAAATAGTCTTTCCCAGAGAAACAAAAGATGGGGAACTTAAAACCATCAGACCCATCTTACAATAAATTCTGAAAGGAATTCTTCAATCTGAAAGAAAAAATAGCACTAACATGCAAAGAGAAAACATTTGAAGTTACTAAGTTCACTTGCAGAAGTAAGGACACAGACAAACTTACAGTATTCCAACACTGTCATTGTGATATACAATCCACTCATAACTCTAGTGTGAAGACTAAAAAGCAATCTATCAAAACAATAATAGCTACAATAACTTAAGAGATAGGCACTATAAAAATACATAAATTGAGGCAAGAAAAATCTAAATACCTATGAAGTTAAAGTGTACAGTTTGTTTTAACTTTTCCTTTGTTTCTCATTTTTCTTTGTGATCAGATAAGTTGTCATCTATTTAAAATAAAACCTTTGTATGTTCTTGTAAGCCTCAGAGAAGAAACACATGTAATACATACAATAAATATGAAAAGCAACAAATCAAAATACACGACCAGAGAAAATGACTGAACCACAAAGGAAGAAAGTAAGAGAGAAGCTGTAAAACAACCAAAAAGCAAGTAACAGAATTGCAATAGTAAATCCTTACCTATCAATAATAACATTGTGTTTAAATGGACTAAATATTCCATTAAATGGCAAAGAATGGCTGCATGAATAAAGAAACAAGGCACAACTATATGCTGCCTGCAAGAGACCCACTTCACCTATAAAGACACACACAGACTATAAATTGAAGGGAGAGAATAAGATAGTTGATGTAAATGGAAATAAAAAAGCAGGAGTAGCTATATTTAACTCAGATAAAATAGACTTTTAAGTCAAAGACTATAAAAATAGACAAAGGAGGAAACTATATAATGATAAAAGGACGAGTCCCATAAAAGGATATAACATTTACAAATATCTATGCATCCAAAAAGGAGCACCCAATTATATAAAGCAAACATTAATGTATCTAAAAGGAGAGCCAGGCTGCAGTGCAATAATAGTATGGGACTTCAACACCTCTCTCTCAGTAATGAACAGGTTATCCAGGCAGAAAGTCAACACAGAAACATCAGAGATAAACTAAACACTAAACCAAATGGGCCTAACTAATATCTTTAGAACATTTCATCCAACTGCTGCAGAATACACATTTTTCTTATAAACGTATGAAACAGTCTCAAGAATAGAGTACAGTTAGGCTACAAAATGCTTCTTAACAAATTCAAAACAGTCAAAATTAGATCAAGTACCTTTTATGACCACAATGGAATATATTCATGGACACATATAACTTACTAAAGATTGAATCTTGAAGAAACAGAAAACTGGAACAAACCAATAACAAGTAACAAGGTCGAAGCTGTAATAAAAAGTCTCCCACCAAAAAAGAGCCCAGGACCTAATAGCTTCACTGCTGAATTCTCACAAACATTTAAGAACTAACACCAATTGTATTCAAACTAAAAAAAATTGAAAACGAGGAAACACTTCCAAAATTATTTTATAAGAATTGCATTACCCTGATACCAAACCCAGACAGGGACACTATATAAAAGAAAATTACAGGTCAATATTCCTGATAAACACAGATGTAAACATCATGAACAAAATATTAGCAAACCTAATTCAACAATACATTAAAATGATATATCACCATGATCACATAGGATTCAATCCAGGGACACAAGAAACATATGCAAATCAATGAACATGATGCATAACATTAACCAAGAACAAACACATTTGATCATTTCATAGATGCTGAAAAGCATTAGATAAAAATTAACACCAACTTGTAATAAAACCTCTCAATAAACTGGGTATTAAAGGAACATACCTCGAAATAATAAATGCCATATACGATTAGGACACAAGGACTGCTATTCCTGTGCAATTCCTAGTGCTAGGCTGAGCTTAGAGCCAGTGAACTAAGGTCACATATGACCTAGGGAGACATGATGGGCACAGCTAAGAGAGGGTTTGCACAATCCTTCCCCCAACTTCAGGAAATACAGCTCACAGCAATGAGTGACTCCCTCCTTCTGCTTAAGAAGAGGAGAGTGAAGAGGACTTTGTTTTACATCATGGATACCAGTTCTGTCACAGTAGAATAGGGCACTGGACAGAGTTGTGAGAACATAGCTCTCAGACATTTCTTGATACACTCTGGGCTAAAAGGGAACCCAGTGCCTTTGAGAGAAGGAGTCAGTCCTGGCAAGATTCATCACCTTCTGACTAAATGCGTGAGCCCTGAATAACCACCAGCGATACCCAGAGAGTATGCCATGGGCTTTGGGCTCTGAAATGTGTTGAATTTTGGGGGAGACCCAGCACACTCCCGGCTATGGTGGCTACAGTGAAGGATTCCTTCTGTTTGAGTAAAGCAGAGGAAAAAGTAAAGGAGACTTTGTCCTGCACGCTAGGTACCAGCTTGACCACAGTGGTATAGAGCAACAAGCAGGCTTTTGGGAGTCCATATCCAGGTTTAGGCTCTTGGACAGCATTTCTGGACATGATCAAGGCCAAAGGGCACCCCAGGGCCTGAAGAGTGAGTCCTAGGCCTGGTAGCGTTCACCACAAGTCAATGGAAGAGTGCTTTGTCTTTAAGTGAACATTGGTGGTGGCATGACAGATGAACCATTGGTGGTGGCAGCCACAGGGAGAGGCTCATCTGCCTTTGGTAAGGGAAGGGAAGAGTGGCAAGGACTTGGTGTGGTAGTTCGACTGCCAGTTTAGTCACAGTAGAATGGAACATCAGGTCAGTTTCTAAGGTTTTTTTACTTCAATCCCTGGCTCCCAGACAGCATCTCTGGACATGCGTGGAACTCACAGTCCTGAAGGGTACAGCCTTTGGCAAGACCCAGAACTCTGCTGGTTTCATATCTGACCCAGCACAATCCTGGTGGTGGTGGCCACAAAGGAGCTCGCATAAACACACCTCCATGTTCCAGGTGACTCAGTACAGAGAGAGAGAGACTCCATATGTTTGGGAAAATGTAGGGGAAAAGAACAAAAGTATCTGCCTAGCAATCTAGAGAATTCATCCAGATCTTAATCCAAGACCACCAAGAGAGTATCGCTACAGGTCTGCAAAAACCACAGTATTATTATGCTTGGGGTCCAAGTCCCTTTGAATACCTGGAAAACCTTCCCAAGAAGGACAGACAAAAACAATCCCAGACTGTGAAGATAACAAATACCTAACTCTTCAATGCCCAGGCACAAACAAACATCTGTGACAATCAACATACCAGGAAAACATGACCTCACCAGATGAACTGAATAAGGCACCAAGGTCCAATCCTGGAGAAAAAGAGATAGATAACCCTTGAGGCAAAATATTCAAAACTGCTGTTTTGAGGAAACTCAAAGAAATTCAAGATCATACAGAGAAGGAATTCATAATTCTGTCAGATAAATTTCACAAAAAGATTTAAATATTTAAAAAGAATCAAGCAGAAATTACAGAGTGAAAATGCACAATTGACATGATGAAGAATGCAACAGAGTCTCTTAATAGCAGAACTGATCAAGGAATTGATAAGAAATGAGTGAGCTTGAAGACAGTTTATTTGAAAATACAGAGGAGACAAAAGCAAAAATAATATAAAACAATAAAACACACCCACAAGATCTAGCAAATATCCTCAAAAGGGTAAAAACCTGAGTGACTGGCCTTAAAGATGAGGTAGAGAAAGACATAGAAGTAGAAAGTTTATTCAAAGGGATAATAGCAGAAAACTTCACAAACCTAGGGAAAGATATTAACATCCATGTACAAGAAAATTATAGAACAGCAAGCATACTTAACCCAAAGAAGACTACTTCTTAGATCTTGTATTAGATCATTTTCATGTGACTATAAATAACAGACCATGACTGAGTAATTCATAAAGACGTTTAATTGATTCATAGTTCCACATGGCTGGGGGAGAAAACTTAAAATCATGGTGGAAGAGGAAGCTGGCATATCTTAAATGGCAGCAGGTGTGAGAGTGTCTGTGAGAGCACAGGAAAAACTACCATTTATAAAACCATCTGATCTCATGAGAATTCACTCACTAACAGAACATTATGGAAGAAACCATCTCCCTAATCCAGTCACTTCTCACCAGGTTCCTCCCTACACACCTGGGGATTACAATTCAAGATGAGATTTAGTGGGAACACAAAGCTAAACCATACCAGATCTGGAACAAGACAAGGGTGCCCACTTTTACTGCTGTTATTCAACGTGTTACTGAAGTCTTAGCCAGAGCAAACAGACAAGAGAAAGAATAAAGGGCATCCACATTGGAAAGGAAGAAGTTAAATTATTGTCGTTTGTAGATTATATGATCTTACATTTTGAGAATCCTAAAGACTCTACCAAAAACATGTTAGAACTGATAAGTTCAGCAAAGTCTCTGGTTACAAAATCAACATACAGTAATCAGTAGCATTTCTATATACCAACAGTGAACAATATGAAAAAGAAATAAAAATTAATCTCATTTACAATAGCCACAAATAAAATTAAATACCTAGGAATTAACCAAAGAGGTAAAAGATCTCTACAATTAAAACTATAAAACACTGATGAAAGAAATTTATGAGGCCACTAAAAAAATGGAAACAATTTTCATGTTCATAGATTGGAAGAATTGGTATTATTAAATTATCTGTACTACAGAAAGCAATCTGCAGATTCAATGCAATCCTTATCAAAATACCAATGACAGTCTTCACAGAAATAGAAAAAAAAAACTTATAATTTATATAGAATCACAAAATATCCAGACTAGCCAAAGCTATGCTGAGCAAAAAGAACAAAACTGAAGGAATCACATTACTTGCCTTCAAATTATACTTCGGAGCTATAGCAACCAAAATAGCATAGTGCTGGCATTAAAACAGACACATAAACTAATGGAACAAAATAGAGAACCCAGGGGACGGTTCCAAGATGGCTGAATAGGAACAGCTTCAGGCTACAGCTCCCAGCATGAGCGACTCAGAAGACGGGTGATTTCTGCATTTCCAACTGAGGCACCGGTTTCATCTCACAGGGGCATGACAGACAGTGAGTGCAAGACTGTGGGTGCAGCCACCAAGCGAAAGCCAAAGCAGGGCAAGTCATCGCCTCACCCAGGAAGCACAAGGGGTAAGGGAATTCCCTTTCCTAGCCAAGGGAAACCCTGACACACAACACCTGGAAAATTGGGTCACTCCCACACTAATAGTGCACTTTTCCAAGGGTCTTAGCAAATGGCACACTAGGAGATTATATCCTGCACCTGGTGTGGAGGGTCCCATGCACATAGGCCCTCCCTCATTGCTAGCACAGCAGTCTGAGATCGAACTGCAAGGCAGATGGCAGCAAGGCTGGGGGAGGGTGCCTGCCATTGCTGAGGCTTGAGCAGGTAAACAAAGCTGCTGGGAAGATTGAATAGGGTGGAGCCCATGGCAGCTCAAGGAGGCCTGCCTGCCTCTGTAGACTCCACCTCTGGGTTCAGGGCATAGCCAAACAAAAGGCAGCAGCAAGTTCTGCAGATTTAAATGTCCCTGTCTCACAGGTTTGAAGAGAATAGTGGTTCTCTCAGCACGGAGTTTGAAATCTGAGAACTGACAGACTGCCTCCTCAAGTGGGTCCCTGACCCCCGAGTAGCCTAACTGGGAGGCATCCCCCAGTAGGGGCAGACTGACACCTCACATGGCTGGGTACCCATCTGAGACAAAGCTTCCAGAGGAACCATCAGGCAGCAACATTTGCTGTTTAGCAATACTCACTCTCCTGCAGCCTCTGCTGCTGATACCCAGGCAAACAGCGTCTGGAGTGGACCTCCAGCAGACTCCAACAGACCTGCAGCTGAGGCTCCTGACTGTTAGAAGGAAAACTAGCAAACAGAAAGGACATCCACACCAAAACCCCATCTGTACGTCACCATCATCAAAGACCAAAAGTAGATAAAACCGCAAAGATAGGGAAAAAACAGAGCAGAAAAACTGAAAATTCTAAAAATCAGAGCTTCTCTCCCCCTCCAAAGGAATGCAGCCTCTCGCTAGCAATGGAACACAGCTGGATGGAGAGGATAACTTTGACAAGTTGAGAGAAGAAGACTTCAGACGATCAAACTTCTCCGAGCTAAAGGAGGAAGCTCGAACCCATTGCAAAGAAACCTTGAAGAAAGATTAGACAAATGGCGAACTAGAATAACCAATGCAGAGAAGTACTTAAATGACCTGATAGAGCTGAAAACCATGGCATGAGAACTACATGACAAATGCACAAGCTTCAGTAACCGATTCAATCAACTGGAAGAAAGAGTATCAGTGATTGAAGATCAAATGAATGAAATGAAGTGAGAAGAGAAGTTTAGAGAAAAAAAGAATAAAAAGAAATGAACAAAGCCTCCAAGAAATATGGGACTATGTGAAAAGACCAAATCTACATCTGATTGATGTACCCGATAGTGACAGGGAGAATGGAACCAAGCTGGAAAACACTCTTCAGAATATTATCCAGGAGAACTTCCCCAACCTAGCAAGGCAGGCCAACATGCAAATTCAGGAAATACAGAGAACACCACAAAGATACTCCTCGAGAAGAACAACTCCAAGACACATAATTATTAGATTCACCAAAGTTGAAATGAAGGAAAAAATGTTAAGGGCAGCCAGAGAGAAAGGTCAGATTGCCCACAAAGGGAAGCCCATCTGACTAACAGTGGATCTCTCAGGCAGAAACTCTACAAACCAGAAGAGAGTGGGGGCCAATATTCAACATTCTTAAAGAAAAGAATTTTCAGCCCAGAATTTCATATCCAGCCAAAGTAAGCTTCGTAAGTGAAGGAGATTCCTTTACAGACAAGCAAATGCTGAGAGATTTTGTCATCACCAGGCCTGCCCTACAAGGGCTCCTGAAGGAAGCACTAAATGTGGAAAGGAACAACCGATACCAGCCAATGCAAAAACATGCCAAATTGTAAAGACCATCGGTGCTACGAAGAAACTGCATCAACTAATGAGCAAAATAACTAGCTAACATCATGATGACGGGATCAGATTCACCCATAACAATATTAACCTTTAATGTAAATGGGCTAAATGCTCCAATTAAAAGACACAGACTGACAAAATGGATAAAGAGCCAAAACACATCAGTGTGCTGTATTCAGGAGATGCATCTCACGTGCAGAGACACACATAGGCTCAAAATAAAGGGATGGAGGAAGATCTACCAAGCAAATGGAAAACAAAAAAAGGCAGGGGTTGCAATTCTAGTCTTTGACAAAACAGACTTTAAACCAACAAAGATCAAAAGAGACAAGGCCATTACATAGTGATAAAGGGATCAATTCAGCAAGAAGAGCTAACTATCCTAAATATATATGCACCCAATAAAGGAGCACCCAGATTCATGAAGGAAGTCCTTAGAGACTTACAAAGTGACTTAGACTCCCACACAATACTAATGGGAGACTTTAACACCTCATTGTCGACATTAGACAGATCAACGAGGCAGAAAGTTAACAAGGATATCCAGGAATTGAACTCAGCTCTGCACCAAGCCAACGTAATAGACATCTACAGAACTCTTCACCCCAAATCAACAGAATATACATTCTTTTCAGCACCACATCACACATATTCCAAAACTGATCATGTTGCTGGAAGTAAAGCACTCCTCAGCAAATGTAAAAGAACAGAAATTATAACAAACTATCTCTCAGACCACAGTGCAATCAAACTAGAACTCAGGATTAAGAAATTCACTCAAAACCACTGAACTACATGGAAACTGAGCAACCTGCTCCTGAATGACTACTGGATACATAACGAAATGAAGGCAAAAATAATGATGTTCTTTGAAACCAATGAGAACAAAGATACTACATATTGGAATCTCTGGGACACATTTAAAACAGTGTGTAGAGGGAAATTTATAGCACTAAACGCCCACAAGAGAAAGTAGGAAAGATCTAAAATTGACACTCTAACATCACAATTAAAAGAACTAGAGAAGCAAGAGCAAACACATTCAAAAACTAGTAGAAGGCAAGAAATAACTAAGATCAGAGCAGAACTGAAGATAGAGACCAAAAACCCTTCAAAAAAAAATCATTGAATCCAGGAGCTGGTTTTTTGAAAAGATCAACAAAATTGATAGACCACTAGCAAGACTAGTAAAGAAGAGAGAAGAATCAAATGCAATAAAAAATGATAAAGGCGATATCACCATCAATCCTACAGAAATACAAACTACCATCAGAGAATACTGTAAACACCTCTACGCAAATAAACTAGAAAACCTAGAAGAAATGGATAAATTCCTGGATGCATACACTCTCCTAAGACTAAATCAGGAGGAAGCTGAATCCCTGAATAGACCAATAACAGGCTCTGAAATTGAGGCAATAATTAATAGCCTACCAACCAAAAAATGTCCAGGACTAGATGGATTCACAGTCGAATTCTACCAGATGTACAAGGAGGAGCTGGTACTATTCCTTCTGAAACTATTCCAATCAATAGAAAAAGAGGGAATCCTCCCTAACTCATTTTATGAGGCCAACATCATCCTGATACCAAAGTCTGGCAGAAACACAACAAAAAAGGAATTTTAGACCAATATCCCTGATGCACATCGATGCAAAAATCCTCAGTAAAATACAGGCAAACCGAATCCAGCAGCATATCAAAAAGCTTATCCACCATGATCAAGTGGGTTTCATCCCTGGGATGCAAGGCTGGTTTAACATACGCAAATCAATAAACATAATCCAGCATATTAACAGAACCAAAGACGAAAACCACATGATTATCACAATAGATGCAGAAAAGGCCTTTGACAAAATTCAACAGCCCTTCATGCTAAAAACGCTCAATAAATTCAGTATTGATGGACATATCTCAAAACAATAAGAGCTATTTATCACAAACCCACAGCCAATATCATACTGAATGGGCAAAAACTGGAAGCATTCCCTTTGAAAACTGGCACAAGACAGGGATGCCCTCTCTCACCACTCCTATTCAACATAGTGTTGGAAGTTCTGGCCAGGGCAATCAGGCAGGAGAAAGAAAGGGTATCCAATTAGGAAAAGAAGAAGTCAAATTGTCCCTGTTTGCAGATGACATGACTGTATATTTAGAAAACCCCATTGTCTCAGCCCAAAATCTCCTTAAGATGATAAGCAACTTCAGCAAAGTCTCAGAATACAAAATCAATGTGCAAAAATCACAAGCATTCTTATCCACCAATAACAAACAGAGAGTCAAATCATGAGTGAACTCCCATTCACAATTGCTTCAAAGAGAATAAAATACCTAGGAATCCAACTTACAAGGGATGTGAAGGACCTCTTCAAGGAGAACTACAAACCACTGCTCAGTGAAACAAAAGAGGACACAAACAAATGGAAGAGCATTCCATGCTCATGCATAGGAAGAATCAATTTTGTGAAAATGGCCATACTGCCCAAGAGAGTTTATAGGTTCAGTGGCATCCCCATTAAGCTACCAATGACTTTCTTCACAGAATTGGAAAAATACTGCTTTAAAGTTCATATGGAACCAAAAAAGACCCCACATTGCCAAGACAATGCTAAGCCAAAAGAACAAAGCTAGAGGCATCGCACTACCTGACTTCAAACTCTATTACAAGGCTACAGTAACGAAAACAGCATGGTAGTGGTACCAAAACAAAGATACAGACCAATGGAACAGAACAGAGCCCTCGGAAATAATACCACACATCTACAGCCATCTGATCTTTGACAAACCTGACAAAAACAAGAAATGAGGAAAAGATTCCCTGTTTAATAAATGGTGCTGGGAAAATTGGTTAGCCATAAGTAGAAAGCTGAAACTGGATCCTTTTCTTGCTCCTTATACAAAAATTCATTCAAGATGGATTAGAGACTTAATTGTGGGGTGGGGTTGGGGGGAGGGATAGCATTAGGAGATACACCTAATGTAAATGATGAGTTAATGGATGCAGCACACTAACATGGCACATGTGTACATATGTAACCTGCATGTTGTGCACATGTACCCTAGAACTTAAAGTATAATGAAAAAATATAAAAAAGAATAGAGAACCCAGAAACAAATCTACACATCTACAGTGGGCTCATTTTTGACATAGGCGCCAAGAATATATACTACGGAAAAGACAGTCTCTTCCATAAATGGTGCTGGGAATACTGGATATCCATATGCAGAAGAATGAAATTGATCCCTGCCTCTTGCTTTATGCACCAATCAAATTAAATAATTGATTACAGAGATAAATCTAAGACCTCAAACTATGATACTATTACAAGAATACATTGAGGCAAATATTTCTTGATGAATATCCCACAAGCATAGGCAACCAAAGCAAAAATGGATAAATGGAATCACATCAAGTTAAAAAGCTTCTTCACATCAAAGGAAACAAATCAATAAAGCGAAGAGACAACCCACAGAATGGGAGAAGATATTTCCAAACTACTTATTTGACAAGAGATTAATAACCAGAGTATATAGGAAGTTCAAACGATCCCAAAAGAAAGGATCTCATAATCTGATTGAAAAATGGGCAAAATATTTCAATAGACAGCTCCCAGAAGAAGGCATACAAATGGCAAACAGGTATATAAAAATGTTTAACACCATTGATCATCAGAGAAATGCAAATCAAAACTACAATGAGATATCAGTTCACCTCAGCTAAAATAGGTTTTGTCCAAAGACAGGCAATAACAAATGCTTGTGAGAATGGTGAGAAAAGGGAACCCTTGTATACTCTTGGTGGGAATGTAAATTAGTACAACTACTATGGAGAACAGTTAGTAGGTTCCTCAAAAAACAAAAATATAGCTGTCCTACAATCCAACAACCCCAATGCTGAGTATATACCCAAAAGAAAGGAAATCAGTATATTGAATCTGCACTCTCATGTTTGTTGCAGCATTGTTCACAATAGCCAAAATTTGAAAGCACCTTAAGTTTCCATCAACAGATGAATAAAAAACACATAGCAATTCCATGCAATGGAGTACTATTCAGCCATATAAAGAATGAGATTCTATCATTTGCAACAACATGGATAGAACTGCAGGTCATCATGTTAAGTGAAATAAGCCAGGCACAGAAAAACAAACATTGCATGTTCTCACTTATTTATGAGTTTTAAAAATAAAGCAATTGAAGTCATAGAGATAGAGAATATAAGGATGGTTTCAAAAGACTAGGAAGGGTAGTGAGGGTGTCAAGGGAGGTAGGGATGGCTAGTGCATACAAAAAAGAATAAATAAGATCTAGTATTTTTTCACAAAATGGGGACTGTTGTTAATAATAATCTGATTGTATATTTAACAATCACTGAAAAGAGTATAAATTGTTTAAAACACAAAGGGTAATGTTTGAATGGATTTATACCCATTTTTCCATGATGTGATTATTATGCATTGCATGCATGTACCAAAATGTCTCGTGTGCACCATAAGTGCATACACCTATTATGTATCCACAAAAATTAAAAAGAATGACATTATTTAAATATATAGAAAAATATCCTAAAATATATATGAAACCATAAAATACCCTGAATCGCTAAAGCAATCCTGAGCAACAAGAACAAACTGAAGTCATCACGTGACTTAACCTCAAAATATACTACAAAGTCATACTAAGCAAAACAGCATGGCACTAGCCTAAAAACAGACACATACACCAATGAAACAGAATAGAGACCAAAAATAAATCCACACATTTACAGCCAAGTCATTTTCAACAAAGGTGTTGAAAGTGTACATTCGCAAAATAACAGGCTCTTCAATTGTGCTGGGAAAACTGAATAACCTATGTGGAAACATCCTAGACCCTTATCTCTCATCATATAAAACAAGTCAAATCAAAATGGAATAAGACTTAAATGTAAGACTTAAAACTATGAAATTACTAGAAGCTAACATTGAGGAAATGATATAGGATATTGTTCTGGGCAACAATTTTGGGGGGTAAGACCTCAAAAGCACAGACAACAAAAACAAATGGGATTACATCAAGCTAAACATCTTCTGCACAGTAAAGGTAACAATCAACAAAGTGAAGCAATGACCCACAGGATGGGTGAAAATATCTTCAATCTGTCCATCTGACAAGGAACTGATAATCAGAATATAAGGACTTCAAACAACTCACTGGAAAGAAAACATCTGTTTTAATAATGGGCACAAGATCTGAATAGACAGTTCTCAAAAGAAGATACACAAATGGCCAACAGGTACATGAAAAGGTGATCAACATCACTGATCATCAGAGAAATACAAATCGAAACTACAATCAGATATATCACCCCACTTAAAATGGCTTATATCCAAAGGCAATAACGAATGCTGGAGAGAATGGGGAGAAAGGAAAACCCCCATACACTGTGGGCAGGAGTATAAATTAGTACAGCTACTAAGGAAAATAGTATGGAAGGTCCTCAAAATCTACAAATAGAACTGCTGTATAACCCAATATATGGAGCCCACAACTGGGTGTACATCCAAAGGAGAGGAAATCAACACATAAGAGAAATAGCTGCACTCCCATGTTTATTGCAGTACTATTCACAGTAGCTAAATATAGAATCAACCTAATTAAGTCCCTAACAATGGATGAATGGATAATGAAAATGAGTACATACATAATGAAATGTTGTTCAGGCATTTAAAAATGAAATCCTGTCATTTGCAGCAACATCTGTGGAACTGGAGGTCATTATGTTCAGTAAAATAAGCCAAAAACAAAAAGACAAATACTGCACTCTTCCTCATATATGGGAGCTTATGAATTAAATCTCAAGAAGCTAGAGAGCATATTGCTGGTTAGCAGAAGCCATAAACAGTAGAGGGGAGGGGTGGATAAAGATGGGTTGCTTAATAAGTAAAATAAAAAATACAGTAGGAAAAAATAAGTCCTAGTATCAATAAATCAATGGAGTGACTGTAGTCACAATAGCAATAATCTATATTACATTTCAAAATTGATGGTAGAGAATAAGTCACATATTCACAACATAAATAAAAGATAAATATTTAAGATCATAGATATATTGCATGTTACATAAATACATCAAAAGTTACATGTAGCCTGAAACATGCTCATCTTTTATATATCAATAAAAGGTAAAACACATATATATTTAACTGACATTAATTCCATATTTTATTCTAGATTGTTATTTCCAGAATGATTAACATAACACAGAACTTTTGAAGATATTACCACATTTCACCCAATCCACAGAGACCTTATACGGAATTATTTTACTGATTTTACAGATAAGGGAAGTTATCAGGGGAACCCGCCCCCAATATTTCAACGTAGGTTCTTTCTATTTTCCATAAGTGTCAGCCGGTTGAGAAATAAAGAGAAAGAGTATAAAGAGAGGAATTTTACAGTTGGGCCGCTGGGGGTGACATCACGGTAGGACTGTGATGCCCACCTGAGGCTCAAACCAGCATCTTTTTTATTTAGGGTTTTAAAAGGGGAGGGAGTGTAAAACAGGGAGCAGGTACAAAGATCACATGCTTCAAAGGGCAAAAAGCAGAGCAAAGATCACATGCTTCTGAGGGAATAGGGCAAAGGCAAAGGAGAATTACTGATAAGGGTCTGTGTTTAGCTGTGCGTGTATTTTCTTGATAAACATCTTAATAGAAAATGGTTTCAGAGAAGAGAGATGGTCTGACCACAAATTTACCAGGGCTGGGTTTTCCCCCCTCCTAGTGAGCCTGAGGGTACCGCAGGAGACCAGGGTGTATCTTAGTCCTTATCTCAACTGCATAGGACAGACATTCCCAGAGCAGCCATTTATAGACCTCCTCCTCAGAATGCATTCCTTCCCCAGGGTATTAATATTACTATTTCTTGTTAGGAAAATAATTTAGCAATATCTTCCCTACTTGCAAGTCTGTTTACAGGCTCTCTACAAGAAGAAAAATATGATTCTTTTTGCCCAACGCCACAGGCAGTCAGACCTTATGGTTTTCTTCCCTTGTTCTCTAAAAATCATTGTTATTCTGTTCTTTTTCAAGGTGCACTGATTTCATATTGTTCAAACTACATGTTTTACAATCAATTTGTACAGTTAACAAAATTATCACCTGAGGTGACATACATCCTCAGCTTCCAAAGATAACAGGATTAAGAGATTAAAGATAGGCATAAGAAATTACAAAAGTATTATCTGGGAGCTGATAAATGTCCATATTAGAATGAAATCTTCACAATTTATGTTCCTCTGCCATGGCTCCAGCCGGTCCCTCCATTCGGGGTGCCTGACTTTCCGCAACAGGAAGTAAAGCCGAAAAGCTAAATAAGTAGTCCCTGGTCATGAAATGGGGATCTAAAACCATAATTTCTGTTGTTATGCAATTGATACTCAAGAAACTCAAACAGAAAAGGATAAAAACACTCACATTCTTTAAATTATTTATGTAAGAATTTAGTTAAGTTGCACTTTACTAATCGATAAGTTTGTGTACCTTTAATTTAACATTAATTGCAACTTTGTTGTTTTTGCATGCTGGTGTGTATGTATATGTATGTGTACATCTATGTATCTATATCTACTGTTTAGCTAGCCATACACATATCCATCTATTAGTATTCAGGATATATCATCAGACATTTTAAAAAACAGGTACCCCCTTAGCTTTATTTTTAAAATGCCTGGATAAAATATCTCTGGAACTTGGAAGATTTAAAATGTGTGCAAAACCTGTAGAAGAAGGTTTATTACTGGTAAAGTAGTTTATCTAAGGAAACTAGAGAAATATCAACACCCCAGAAGAAATAGAATATTAAGAGATTCGAGTATACAAGATAATGGACTAGTGGCCTCACTGGCCTGCTGACCAGCAGTTCATATGCATTCATTGTCTTCATTTCCTCCTCACTCACGCAAACATTGTCCTACTCATGTTTTCTTTATCCGTATGCCGGGTTCTACTATTTTTGACTGTTGTATACCTGTTACCCCATAGTTAGCCTTTAATCTTAATCATAGGCTCATTTACCCAGACAAGACACCACCAAAAACAAAACATTGAGGGGAAGGAACCAAATACATATTGGGGCCTAATCCTGCAAGGTCCAAGGAAATTCTATTCTTGTCTTCCTAGGTACGTTGGCATAAACACCAAACAAATAAATGAAAAGCTAGAGCTCAGTTCACTTTTTATATGGTTTCTTAAATTGAGGTGCCTTATTTAGTTGGATTAGTTTTTGTAGATCTTTCTAGGATTTTGGTTTCAGAAGGCCAGTTTATATATATTGTTATTAGTCCGTTTATACACTACTGTAAAGATACTACACAAGTGTGGGTAATTTATAAAGAAAAGAGGTTTAATTGACTCACAGTCCCATATGATTGAGGAAGCCTCAGGAAACTTACAGTTGTGGCAGAAGTTGAAGGAGAAGTAGGCAACTTCTTCACAAGGCAACAAGAGAAAGAGAGTGCAGGGGAAACTGCCACATTTTAAATCATCGGATCTCATGAGAATTCCCTCACTATTATGAAAACAGCATGGGTGAAACAGCCCCCATGATCCAATCACCTCCCACCAGCTTCTGCCCTTAACTTGTTGGGATTACAATTCGAGATAAGATTTGAGTGGGGACAGAGAGCCAAACCATATCACATACACCCATAATAATGTGTCTATGTGTGCATATATGTATGTAATTATAAGAAGATCTGAAGAGGGTCTACTTATTGTTATCAACATTTTGTTTTGTTTTTGACCAATTGAGACTAATAAAATGAAAATAGAATCTTAATTTCATGATTTAAGAGAAGTCATAGAGAAAGCATTTTAATATCATCTTGAAGACTGCATAATCATTTTTAAAAGTTATTTTAGGTAAGTACATTTGACTATATGAAATTGCTCTATGCTCTCTCTACATTTTTCAGCTTCCCAAGGGCTACAGAAAACATAACTACTGTCTGACATTTGGGAATCTGTTTCCCATAGGCAGTCCACGGTTGTTTATCCATCAGGAAACCCCGAGAAACAGTTCAGGAGGATAAAACCTCCCTTATGAAGGCTTCCACAAAGGGAGCTCCACTTATCTTGTCATCTAAGCAAGATATTTTTCCCACTTGTGTGAGGTTTATTTTAGTAGATCCCATTTCTTCGTTTTAGCAAGGTCTGTATTTTTCTAACATTAGGTAGACAAATGTCTCGAGGTTTAAAACATAGCTTCTCCCTGTTTCCTAGGAACACACGAGTATGCCTGTATGGTTAATGATATGCTGTGTAGATCTATATGTTTTGTTTATGCATTTGGCTCACTCTCCTCACCTTCTACTGAGTTAATTTATTATATACTTACTGAGTACTTTTTTTGAATACTACACTGTTAGGTGCTGGGATACAGAAATTAATAACAAACAACTTGTATTAAAAGAACTCACAACCTAATAGCAAACTAGAAATGCTTCCAAGGCAGGGACAATGTCTTACACATTTTTGTTTCCTGTAGCACCAAGCAACAGGCCAGACATATTGGAAGAAGTTAGCATATGTCTGTTGACTAAGAATCATCGCTCTCATAAGTTCAAATTTTGGTCTCAATGTAGTTAAGTATGATAACTCCTAAGAGTATCTTTCTTTGCTTATAGTTATATTGATGCATAGTCACTTAACAAACTGTATCTATGTACACAATGTATTACCTGTTATATATAAGGACATGTTACATGCATATAACTTGTAAATATTCATTAATGTATTACATAAGGTACAGGAATCTTAAGGGTAGAATTTGATAAATCTTTACCAAACTAGCACCCATTTCTAGATAAAATTTATCTAGAAATTTAAAAAGGTCTCTCTCCTGCTGCCTTCCTATTAGCCATCACAAAGGCGACCACTGTTTGGACTTCTGTCAGCATAATTATTTGTGGATAGATAATATCTATATAGAATAATGATCTATATAAATTATTCATATTATACAGTGTATTATCTATTCTAGATAACCACTATAGGTCTGTCTATAGATTAAGAATGACTTGGAAAATGTATATCAGATCAGCAAATATTTGTTGAAATGAGTAATTGAAATGATATACAGGATACACAGTAGAGAAATGAGTTTAAATATAAAATTTTTAGAAAAAAATAATTTATACATCTCAAATATAAGAGAGGATTCATTTTCGAGGTAGGAGTAAAATTGGTAGAATACAATATTACAACATCCAAATGAATAAAAATTTAAGAAGGACAAAATTATATACATAATATTTGAAAATTAGAAAATTATTATTTCAACAATAACAAAAAAATTCAATAGATGTGGAGCATCTAGTTCTCCAAATAAACTGCCCAAAATATAATTTAATATCTATTTCTGCCTTAAATTTTCTCATGCTCTCCTGAAAACACCAAAATATCTTTTAAGAATTCCATATTGTCAGAAAGATTTTTTCAGTTACCAATACTTCCAAAAGAGTTGGATTTTTATTTACAATTAAGAGGTAATTTTTTTTATCAATTCAGATGAGACAATATAAACTGTAGTAATTCCTTTTTGAGAAAGAAAAATGAATCAAAGTTACTGGTATATAATAATGAAGAGTTATAGAGCTTTAAGTACTAAAAAGAGAAATAGAATATTTGGCAAATAGTATTACATGTCATCCTGAAACTGACTATAAAATTGTACTGCTAAAGTATTCTGGTTTACTTTTCAAAGTTTTTTTTTTCTAGGTAATGGTGACCATTACTTAAGAGTAGTCCATTCTAATCTGAAGCTTAGCTAACTACTAGTAGACAAGCAACATAATTTTCCTTATTTCTTTAATTCAATGAGGGTGTGTGAATATTTTGATTTGGTTGTTGTTGAGATTTATTTTTCTTTATGTTTTAAAATATTGCCAGAAAATATTAAGTTCAAATATATATCTAAAGTAACACAAAGTTAGACACTTGAAAGCATTTAAATCATGAAATGTAAAAGTAATAGTTTATTCCAAATAAAATATTTTTACTCTCAATTGAAAATGTAGTAAACTTTTACTGAACTTGCATTTGGGAACCTACTCTTGTTTTTAATAAGTACATGTTTATGTGCGTATGTGCATATATGCAGATTCTATTTGCATTCTTCTCATGTAAAGTCTATAAACTATGGATACATATATATAATAAGCATATATTATATATGCTATACAAAAATAACCACACATTTAACGATTGTATGTACTTGTGGGCCAGAAACTTTTATTTTTTCATACTTTCTAAGTTGAAGGGATGATAATCAACTTTCTTGAAAATAAAAATGTGGATGAATTGAGTTGACAAAGGTCATCTAGATGAGGCCATGGAGAATATAAGGTGTTAGATGTTTTTAGAGTTGAACTAATCTGGAAAATTAACATCTGATGTTCAAAATGCCTCAGCAAAATATTAACGAAAATGCATTCAATATTGATAGGATCTGGATGCTGGAAAAGGATAACATCTCACATATTAGAGTGTCATGGTAATTAGTCCAGAAAGGTATGTTGAGTAAAGTTAGATTACTTAGAGGCTTAGTTTTAAATTGTTCTTGGCTATTTGAAATAAAACATGACTCCTTGAGTGATATAAACTGTTAAATGGTCTTTTATTTTTTTAACCAAGCACATCTAATATGATCTTATGTGTTCAGGTTGCCTTTTTGTTGAACAAGGTATAAGTGGCCACTTCAGTATGATTGGAGTATCTGATCTTCACTGCCTTTAAAATTGCGAAAACAGTTTCCTAGAGGTCTACATAATCTTTTTTAGATTACAAAGAAGCCCTCATTGTCATTTTCAGAGCATGTTTTGGCATTCAAGGACATTAATGTTGATCATATTTACTTCTACCAGCTTGGGTTGCTGGAGTCATATAATTACTATAAAGTTAGAATAGTCTGTATCTTAGAACCCGAACTAACTTAAAGTCTTAAAAAAGATGCCACTCTGATTATAAATATCAATTTGTTCAAATGATTTTTTGTGTATGAAATTACATATTACATAATTATATCTCACAATGCCATTTTAAAAACACTAGGTGAATTCTTACCTTGTTTGTATGTGCTTTTTCAGGTTTCTTTGTGGATTCCTATCAGGGGAACACCACCCCCATATTCAGCATGGGTTCTTTTCTATTTCCCAAGTGTCAACTGGTCTGAGAAATAAAGGGAAAGAGTACAAAAGACCGAAATTTTAAAGCTGGGTGTCCGGGGGAGACATCACATGTCAGCAGGTTCCATGATGTTCCCTGAGCCATAAAACCAGCAAGTTTTTATTAGCTATTTTCAAAAGGGGAGGGAGTGTACAAATAGGGTGTGGGTCACAGAGAGCACATGCTTCACAAGGCAATAAAATATCACAAAGCAAATGGAAGCAGGGCAAGATCACAGAACCACAGGACGGGGTGAAATTAAAATTGCTAATGAACTTTCAGACACGCATTTTCATTGATAACATCTTATCAGGAGACAGGGTTTGAGAACAGACAACCTGTCTGACCAAAATTTATTAGGCGGGAATTTCCTTGTCCTAATAAGCATGGGAGCGCTACAGGAGACCAGGGCTTATTTCATCCCTTCGGCTTCAACTGTAAAAGACAGACACCCCTAAAGCTGCCATTTCAGAGGCCTACCCTCAGGGGTCATCCTCTTTCTCCGGGATGTTTCTTGCTGAGAAAAAGGATTCAGTGAAACTTCTCCTATTTGCTTTTGAAAGAAGAGAAATATGGCTCTGTTCCACTCGGCTCACCAGCAGTCAGAGTTTAAGGTTATTTCTCCTGTTCCCTGAACATTGCTGTTATCCTGTTCTTTTTTCAAGGTGCCCAGATTTCATATTGTTCAAACACACATGCTCTACAAACAATTTGTGCAGTTAATGTAATCATCACAGGGTCCTGAGGTGACATACATCCTCCTCAGCTTATAGAGATGATGGGATTAAGAGATTAAAGTAAAGACACACATAGGAAATCACAAGGGTATTGATTGGGAAAGTGATAAGTGTCCATGAAATCTTCACAATTATGTTCTTCTGCTATGGCTTCAGCCAGTCCCTCCATTTGGGGTCCCTGACTTCCTGCAACAGATTACTGTTATAATGTGATTATTAAAATCCAATGCTAAAATGCAGCAGACCAATAAATCTTATTACTTCAGAGTTGACATTCTGTGTTTTTCTTTGAAACTCATATTAGCCCTCTTTTTTCTTTCCAAAAGCAAACCAAGGATGTTATGCTTTATATGCATTGTTGCTTCTTGAATTGCTCTGATAGGAAAGAAAAAAATATATATTTTGTTGCTTTGCTTTTGGTTCTGGACTTTTGTTTTTCCTGAATTATTATATCTCCTCACTAGTCTGTTTTACCAGGTGCTGGTATCTGTCTCCAAATCTCACCCTTGTGCCACAAACCATGCTGCTCAGCTGACAGAGTTCTGTGATCCAATAGACTCCCTATGTAGGCTTCCAAAGAAAATTTACTCCTGAGTGCCTGTAATATTCCCACATCCTCCTTTAATTGGGAACCACTAATAGTTCATGTTCAGCCTCTTAATTAACAGGTCACTTAACTCATTGAATATAACTGTCAAAATTTCAGGGACTGCCTAATTTAGTCCTCCAAATGGTTCCACCAATTTGTTGAAAAAGAATAGTCATCAAAAGAGAATCTAGAACCTTAGTTTAATGACCTTGCCATAAGCATTATATTTAAGTCCCATATCTTTCAAAATATCTTTGATTTTATACTATAACCCCCAATATGTCTATCTGGATTGTATTACAAAAGGTAAAGAGGCTATCACTAATGACTGTCCATATCTTGCTCATCAGTTAAAGCTCTTTCCAGTGGCCTTCCCATCACCACCTTATTAGAGACCCAGAAAACTCTGTTTCTTCCTGTACATATGAGGTCCTAGAGTATTTGTGGAACTGAGAAAAATGCTGTAGTACTGATAGGCAGTATTCGGGGCTATGTTCTAGTAGCAGACTTTCTTAAAGGATTTTGCATGCTGGAGAGGAAAGTTCTTGCTGGAAAGAAGGATAGTTGGCCTGGCCTCCAGATAATTTCTTATCTGCTGAGCATGTCCTGGTATACTCTACCAGTACCTGGACAGTGGGTGTCTCTCTCCCTAAGCACTTCCAAGGCTTAGCTCTCAAGCTGGTAACTCCCTTCCCTGCTTTCTTTTATTTCCCAACATTCCTCCATAAGGAATCACACACCACATGCACACTTGCATTGATCTACTCTATCAGAAATAAAACAATGGCAACGACAAATTTTCTTCTTGTTCTTTAGAAATAAACCTTGAAAGTCTCTCAAACCCAGAGCCACAGTCACCTGCTGACTTTGACAGAAAATGTGAGCATTCTTAATAGATGATGGCAAAAATGGGAATAGTAATTAGAAAAAAAAAATATAGTGTATCTTTGGTAGAATGGGAAAGAGGATCCAATATAACTTACAGAACTAGAGAAAACCAGGTAAGAAAAACCTTAACAGATCACCTATTCCTGTCCCTGTCTTCTTATTTTGCAGTGTTGCTTCAAGCTAGTGCAGACTTCAAGGAAAGGGATATGCTAGCAATCTGGCTTCTAAAATAAATTTTTCATTAAGATTAGTGCCAGGTTTGTGTTAAACCATCACTTTGCTGTTTTCCAGGGGCTAGCGAGTTAGAGCCTCTGCAAATTATGTAGTTGGCAGTTTAATGAGATTGTCAAGCTCATCAGTTGTCAGAGAAAGAGAGTGGGTAATGATGAGAAAGTTCAAGGTGATGTCTTTCCTAAGCTCTGGAATGCTAATAACTGGAAATAGATATAAATATAACATGTTCGATATAAACGTAAATGATTTTCCTGCATTATTACTTTCTTATTGTCAATAGCTTCTATGTTCTGAGTAGTGGTCCCTCTGCTGGGCTTTATGTGCCAATTATTTTCTGTTTGTGAGTCAACAACCAGCTAAGAAATCAATTCTCTAGTGATCACCTTTTAATTAAAGTAACTGCTAATCTCAACATTCATTTTTCTATTATTAAAATGACCTGTTTGCTGCACAGGGATAACATGGAACAGATTAATGTCTCTCAAGGAGATAAAAGAGGTAAGGAGAAGGGACGCAATCTGGTGTTTGCTTCTTTTAAGATGGTCTGATTAAAAGAGAGATCAAAGTGAGAAAAGGTCACATGGGGAGGGATTGGGGCTTGATAGGTGGGGGATTTAGACAGGATTACTTTCAGTAGGGGTTATGTGTCAAGATCATATATTTATATCACATTTGTTTTGATACTACTCAAATATTGCTTGGGGCCAATATTAACTCAGGGTGTTAGGAGACTCAATAGTAGACAAGATAATGAAAGAGGACAAACAAGGGAGAATGATATCCATTCAGATATTTTTAATGTCTTAAACTTCAAGATAATCGTTAAGTCCATATTTTATCAGATTTGATGAGACAAACAATCTGTTAACCAAGGAAACAGGGCTCTGCACCCTACACTTACACTTCAGAAAGAACATTATGTTTTAGGGTAAGATACTTTGAAAATACAAATATTTTTATTACATTATTTAAAAGAATGTATCCCAGATTCAAGTGAATGGAAATTGGCTTGAGTATTCCCATTTTTTAGAAATATTTATTTGGCTGTAGCATATGTTTATTTCAAAATCTCTTACAAATTTGAAAAGTGCAATAAAATAGGAATTTCCAACTGATGCTCTGTGGGACAATTTTTACCAAGTCCCGTATTAAAGAACTAAATGAGAACAATATAGTGATATATTCATGAAGATTGATTGTTATGGGCCTTTAAGGCAGCAAGAAGCAAGAGTGGGTACCACAATATTAATGCTCATAACAATAAGAAAGGACATGTGCTCCTTCAACTCACCCACATGAGGAGGGAGGATGGTCTGGGTAGGTGGCAGGTAGTTAATCAGCTCAAGCAGCATTTTTTTTTTTCTTTTCTCCTTTTCCTCTGTTAGTTAATCCCCAAATAGTTATGAAGTTGCATCCCTTCTTCCTCTCAATCCTAGGAGGAGATGATGGGAGGGAATCAAGATACTTAGGCAATCACACCTCCAAGCTATGTTTTAGTAATAAGTGGCGTCCAGTCAGCTCTTCTCAATAGTTCTTTCCAACTCACATTACCTTAGCCTTTCTTTAAGTTTCAACACTTTTGTGATAAACCTTTGTTAAGTGTATCACTTTTGGGACTTAATATAAAAATATTTCTCATTAATAGTGGCTCATCAAATTATGGTAAAAGAATTTGTGTTATGAACTTGTAAATGTACAAGTACTAGAAAGAATTCCAGCAATTTTTGAAAATGTTTTCTGATAATTTCTGGGCTTGATCCACAAATGATGCCGAAATAAGCTTTTCTTTTTGTTTTCTAATTTTTCAAAGCAATATATTTAAATATGAATTTGATTCTCTGGAGTCCCAGCTTTGAAACATCCTCTTCTTGCAAATCAAAAAATGTACTTATCTTTTTGTAGATTATGGAAGGTAAAGGCTTTTTTATCATTTTAAGTGGAGAAATATTTGTGATGAAAAATTACCTTGACAGGATTGCTGGAAATAAAATTTCTTTGTAAGGTTGAAAAGCTATTAGGAGACATATAACTGTCAAGTGTAAGTGAATCTTAGCAGTATTCATTGTTTCCCTGATACCATATTTATCTTGAGAAAATTTCAAAGAGAAATATTATTTTTAAAATATTGTTCTCAACAGGGATATGCATAAATTATTTTATATTCAAAAACAAGATAAGTATTCAAATACCCTTATGACAGTTTTGCATATCTTATATCAATTTTGCTATTTGTGTAAGCACACTATTTTACTCCTATGTGCTGTTATTTATTTTGAAAATTATTGACAGACTCCAGATTTCTAGGAAGATTGGCAGATTTTCTACACCTTCATTTTGTTTTTAATCAAAACATCTTTGAGTCACTGAAGTGCAATTGCATTGGCAAATTAGGCCTTCATGATTTTGGTTATTTTCCTTTCTTCCATCTTTTAGTTTTTAAAATTTAACTCTGTTAATTGCCAAAAAGTTGGAGAATCTAGGGCACCCAGCTAGTTTAGTCTGGTCTGTATTTGTTTAATGACTATTTGTTTAATGCATTTGTTTAATGTATTTGTTTAATGTGAGAGGTCGTTCATTGGAATGTGGTAGTTTTTCTTCTTTTTATACATACAGTTGTCTTAAAGTTTAGACTCTTCATAAAAGTTCTCACAGTAGATATTTGCAGTTGTCATTCTGTGATGTTGCTTAAAGCATTCCTCAGTCAATTGTTATTTAAACATAGAGGACTGATCCATTTAATTATGATTTTTCAGCAAGATTAATTCACAGGGGATCTGTCATTTCATCAGGTGCCACATGGTCCCTTTTATTTTTAAAGTTCTGGTTTTTGACAGTTTCTTTCTTGCTTTTTTTTTTTTTTCTTTTTTTTTTGAGATGAAGTCTTGTTCTGTGGCCCAGGCTAGAGTGCAGTGGCACGATCTCGGCTCAGTGCAACCTCTGCCTCCTGGGTTCAAGCGATTCTCCTGCCTCAGCCTCCCGAGTAGCTCGGACTACAGGCGCATGCCACCATGCCCAGCTAATTTTTGTATTTTTAGTAGAGATGGGGTTTCACCATGTTGGCCAGATGGTCTCGATCTCTTGACCTCATGATCAGCCCACCTCAGCCTCCCAAAGTGCTGGGATTACAGGTGTGAGCCACCAAGCCTGGCCGACAGTTTGTTTCTTCTATAGGTAATTACTTTATGGATTGATTGCTTATACATTCAACAATGTTACCAATCTTATATGTATTAATTTATTTGTAGTTTATGAGATTCCTAGATCAATGGTGCCATCTTTTGTGTGTAGCAAGGTGACTGTGTGTGAGGGGCATGGCGGAAGGAGGGAGAGAGAAAAGGAGAGAGAGAGGAAGAGTGAAAGAAGATAAGGCACGTTTGTGTTATCTTTAGATTTTTCTGGTTGGTTGTCTTTTAGGAATTCATTTTCTTCTTCGTTTTATTTATTTTTTCTCTTTTTCAATCTAATTACCAAAAGTTATCTCTCTCCTCTTCTGAAATTTTGACTCTCTAATAAGCTGTAAAGACTACCTCTATATATTGTGTATATTTTAACCTTCTTTTCTAGTATTATTACTCTGATGTATCAAAATTCATTTTCTAAATTTAATTTTTTAAAATAATTTCCCACAAGGTAGACTTCATCTTCTGGCAAGAGTTTTAGAGTGATTTTTGAACTGCCACTTTGATCCTGTCTTCCTTTTACCTGTAGTGTTTCCCTGACTACCCTTGATCATCACAAAATTTATGGCAGGAATGTGAGAGATCGTTCATTGGAATGTGGTAGTTTTTCTTCTTTTTATACATACAGTTGTCTTAAAGTTTAGACTCTTTGACTCCTTGTTATGCTGAGAACAATTTTTTTTTTAGAGTTTTGTTTTTTTCTTCTAATTGTTCTATAATGGCTTTTTTTTGGAGCATGGGGAGACAGAACTCTGAATAGCCACCAAAGTTGCCAGATGATGCTTGTAATATTTCACTATTAATAATGATGTTCACTATAATTTTTATTAAATATCTTTGAGGTATCTGATAAAGATATGAAGGATTTTTTATTTTGTAAGTTTTCCAGGAGCTCTGAAAATTACATAAACTGGATTACGTAAATTGCTTTTAGAGTATATTTTGAGATAATTATGTACATTTTATTATTTAATCTGTTCTTGTGATAAATGATATTTGTAGTTTTTTAGAGCTACATAACCCTTGCAATATGTGATAAATCAAACTCAGTCGTAATGTCTTAGCATTTTGAAACATTGTTAGATATAGTTGGTTAATATTTTGCTTGGAATTTTTACATCAATGATGCTGAGTGAGATTTGGTATAACTTTTTAATTTCATACAGTTTTGGCATGTTTTTGTATTAAGATTAGGTCAATGTTTTTATATTAAGGTTAGGTCGATTTTACAGAATGAATTGGGTAACTTTTAAAATACCCAGAAGAGTCTTTGTATTGTGATAGAACTCACCAATACAAGCATTTTGGTGGACGTGTTTTCTTTACAGTACATTTTAGATTTTTCTGTTTCCTCTGGTGCTAATTTCATAAAGTTTTATTACTTTATTTTTTCATCTGATTTCAAATCATTGGATTAAATTTTTATAGTGCTTTAAAATTTTATTTTAATCTACCCTGAATCTATATGAATGTCCTATAAAAATACACTACTATTTGTAGTCTCTTTTTAAATCTGACCTTTTTATTTTTTATAATTGCTATGTATTTATCATATTTTTAAAAATTTGCATTTACTTTTGTTGACCTTCTCTGTATTATTGTTTTCTATTTATTTCTTTAGAATTGTTCTGATGTTTAGTCTCCAAATTCCTAGATTACATATTAATTGATTAGTTTTTAGGCATTCTTCATATTTTTATTATGAGCATTTGAGGCTATATATTACTCTGAAAATTCTTTTACTGCATCACAGATTTTGATACAAACAGAAACTTTAAATCATTAAGTTCAAAGTATTTTTAAAATGGTTTCTCTAAGGATACATGAGATATTTTGAAGTAGAGCTTTTAAATATATACAGATTGTTTGTTTTTCTTTCATAATTGTTTTGAATGTAATTGCCATCAGAGTGTGTTTGTCAAAAATCTCTTAAATATGCTAGGCTTGTTCCATGTGCTAGAGGTTTTATAAATTTTGAATATGATCTTGACATGAGGATAATTCATTTTTTAGTTTTTATCTAGCATTCTATGTATCCCATATGTCCAATAATCAGGCTTGTTATTTCTAACCTTCTATACTTGAACTACTTTTTTTTTGTCTTTTTGTTCCACATCTGAGAGAAATATGTTCATATTTCTCAGTATTATGATGAACTTCCCAATCCTCTTCCTTGCTCAACACCAGCTACCAGTGATGTAAAGAATGCTTTTACTTTATATGTATTAAAACCTTTTTATTTGAAATATATGTTGAGAATTGTACATGTTTCCATTGAATCAAATATTTTATCATAATGTGAAATTTTATTACCCTAACAATCTTTTTATCAAAATACTGATTTTGCCTGATATTAATATAATTAGCATAGTTAGTATTTCAAGGTATGTATTTGGCTTATTTTTTTGCTGTCCTGTAGTTACAATATTTCTCTTTTCTTATAGTATGTGAATATATCTTACATAGCATATTTAATTTTTAAAAATCAACTAAATGATTTTTGTCTTTCAACTGGTTTATTGCATTAACATATGTTGGGATTATTAATATATTACAATTTAATTTTTCCAATTTGCTGTATTTTTTTCTCTTCCATTTTTTCTTTTTTCTTTCAATTTAATGTTGTTGTTCCCATTTTTCATTGTTGCACTGTATCACGGAGAAAGTAATAGTCCTATAACCTACTTTGATTCTTTGGTGGTGGTTGTACATACTTGTGGAAATATACATTGCAAAGTTTAAAGTTAATTTTTATAAGCCATCCTTGTAAACAGTATCAGTACCTAAAATGCCTAAATAATGCCTATCAGCTCCATTACCATTTATTTTCTACTTTTGTGTATATTTTAGTTTTTAGTTTTGTTCATTTTTAACTCCCCAAATCAGATATATTATTTTACACAGACAATATTTATCTCCATATTTCTGAATTTTGCTTACTTGTAGTTCAAACTATCTTTATTTTCTTTCTTCCTCCTGTAGCTATTACTCCAACAAAATCTGGGAGAGTAAACTTTCCCAGTGTTTGCTTATCTGTAAATGTTATTATTTCATTTTCTTGAAAGATAGTTTTGGAAAGTATAGTGTTCTGTATTGAGAGTTACTTCTATTGAGTACTTTAAGTATGATATATTATTGTCTTTGGGTTTTAATTGTTACTTCTTTTGCTATGCTGTCAGCCCACTCATTTTTCCTTAAATGTAATCTGTCTTTCATGATCTTTTTGGGGTTTCTGTATTTCTACCATTGAAGTTTTATTACAGTGTATCCAGGTATGTTTTTTTTTCTAAACTGTCTTCTCAATATAGATTTTGATTCCTGTATCTGTAGATTTATAATTTTCATTGATGCAGAAATACTTTTAGATATCTTAGCAATTATTATTTTTCATTCATCTATTCTCAATACTTCAGGAGTCCTTAATGGTTAAGCTCATTTTGTAGTGTTCATCTTTTCTTTTTGGGTAATTTTTTCAGAAACATTTCCCAGTTTACTATTTTTTTTTTTTTTCCTTTTACTGCATCTATAGTGGGTTTAATCTAACCATTCATTGAAATTTTTATTTCCAGAGTTACATTTCTTACTATAGGAAGTTTATCCTTTTTTTCCAAAGTTCTATCTAATAATTTGAGGATAATTATTCATTAACAAATACATATGAGTAGTTTCTCTGAAATTAGCAACATTATAGGCTATAAGTATATCATGGTGAATGAAAAGACATGGTCTTTTTCTTCCCGTAGCTAATAGTTTAATGGTGGAATAATGAAAATTAATAGGAAAAGAAATCAACACATAAATAATTGGGCTATTAGGAGTTTTAAAAATTCTTAAATATTATTAACAGGGTTTTGAAAATGTATGATAAAAAGGGTAATATTGGACAATTCCCTAGAATTAACTTCAAAATTTGTGCCTGTTTGTCAGCCTAGTGAAGTGTCCTTTGAATCACTATTACCAGACACCTGCAGCATTGGTAATTTGTCTATATTTTTATATTATCTTTTAATTTGTATATGTTATTATCAAGGTATATGTGTCTGTCTCTTAGTTAACAGGGATTTTATAACAGATTTATGCTAGAGTCATATACCAAATTCAGGAAAAAAAATGCAAATGCATTAATACATGCATTTTACCATCTACATATACTTCTTTAGCACTTTTATAATTTTTTTCCATTTTCAGGCATTACAAGTGTACAGATTCAGGTTGTATGTCTAGATTACTTTTATTAGCTGTACAGTCATACATTGCTAAAATTTTTTGTAGCCTTTGTTTTCTCATTAGTGAAACTGGGTGGATAATAACTCTCTCTCAGGATTTCTGTAAAGAATAAATTGATGATAAATAGATGGATCAGTAGATAGAGCTCAAAAATTTACTTTAAATTTACTTCATTCTCTGTGTGAAGTAGCTAAGTACAAATGTTCAGATCATGAGCACTAAGGTTAAATTGGATGGGAATTTTATCTCTACCATGTATTACCTGTGTGATATTTGGCAAGTTACTAAACTTTGCTGGGCTTCTGTGCTTCATATGTAAAATAAGTCATTGTGTATTTTTATAGGATTGTTTTGAGTATTACATGAGTTGATATCTAATAAGATACTCAAAACAGCAGCAGGCACATAATAACTAATACCTAAATGTAGATAATAATATCATTATAGCCATTCCTCTATGTAGGTAATTTGTTTTTATTTTTTGCCCATCATAAATCATACATCAATATTTTCCAATTTATTTAAAATAGTCTTTAGATGATGGAATTTGCTAAATGTCATACATTTTCAGAAAATTTTATTGTGGTTTTAATATGGAATCATATAGAATTATACCTATTTTCTTTACATACTGAAAAAATAATATTATTCTTACTTTATGCTGCAGACTCCTTAATAACTGCATTGCCCCTACTATAGTAATTAGTTCAATGTGATTCATTTCTCACAGCAGATACACAGATTGTAAAGGTTGCCTCATTCTCTCAAGTGCATCCCTGACAAGTTCTGATGTTTTAATGTACAGTAACAATTTTTATTCTTCTCATCACATCTCATAACAACCCCCTAATGATAGTCTTCTTTGGTCTGGATGTTTATACAGGAATGTTTGTGGCAAATGTAAGTCTTTCCCTGTATTAGTCCATTTTCATGCTGCTGATAAAGACATACCTGAGACTGGGCAGAAAAAGAGGTTTAATTAGACTTACAGTTCTACATGGCTGGGAGGCCTTAGAGTCATGGTGGGAGGTGAAAGGCACTTCTAATATGGTGGTGGCAAGAGAAAATGAGGAAGACGCAAAAGTGCAAACCCCTCATGAAACCATCAGATCTTGTGAGACTTATTCACTACCATGAGAACAGTATGTGGGAAACTGCCCTCACGATTCAAATGATCTCCCACTGGGTCCCTACCACAACATGTGAGAATTATAGGAGTACAATTCAAGAAGAGATTTTGTGGGGGACACAGCCAAACTATATCATTCTGCCCCTGGCCCCTCCAAATCTCAGCTCACATTTCAAAACCAATCATGCCTCCCCAGCAGTCCCCCAAAGTCTTCACTCATTTCAGCATTAACCTAAAAGTCCACAGTCCATAGTCTCATCTAAGAAAAGACAAGTCCCTTCTGCCAATGAGCCTGTAAAATCCAAAGCGAGCTAGTTACTTCCCAGATACAATCGGGATACAGGTATTGGGGAAGTGCAGCCATTCCAAGTGGGAGAAATTGACCAAAACAAAGGGGTTACAGGGCCCATGCAAGTCTGAAATCCAGCAGAGCAGTCAAATTTTAAAGCTCCAAAATGACCTTCTTTGACTCCTGGTCTCACATCCAGGTCACAATGATGCTGCTTTCATGAGCTGGCATTGAGTATCTGTGGTTTTACCAGGTGAATGGTGCACGCTGTCAGTGGATCTACCATTCTGGGGTCTGGAGGATGGTAGCCCTCCTCCTACACCTCCTCTAGGTGGTATACCAGTAGAGACTGGAGGGGTCTCCAACCCCACATTTCCTTTCCTCACAGCACTAACAGAGGTCTCCATGAGTGCCCCGCCCCTGCAGCAAACTTCTGCCTGGGCATGCAGACATTTCCATGTATCTTCTGAAATCTAGGCACAGGTTCCCAAACCCCAATTCTTGACTGCTGTGCACTCGCAGGCTCAACACCATGTGGAAGCTGCCAAGGCTTGAGGCCTGCAACCTCTGAAGCCACAGCCTGAGCTCTGTGTTGGCCCCTTTCAGCCATGGCAGGTGCAGCTTGGACGCAGGGCACAGAGTCTCTAAGCTACACACAGTACCAGGACACTGGGCCAGGCCCAAAGAACCATTTTCTCCTAAGCATCTAGACCTGTGATGGGAGGGGCTTCCATGAAGACCTCTAACATTCCCGGAGACATTTTCCCTTTTCCCTTACTGTCCTGAGGATTAACATTTGGTTCCTTTTTACTTATGTGAATTTCTGAAGCCAGCTTGAATTTCTCCTCAGAAAATGGGTTTTTCTTTTCTATCACATTGTCAGGCTATGAATTTTTTGAACTTTTATGCTCTGTTTCCCTTATAAAACTGAAAACCTTTAACAGCACCCAAGTCACCTCTTGAATGCTTTGCTGCTTAGAAATTACTTCTGTCAGATCCCCTAAATCATCTCTCTCAAGTCCACAAATCTCTAGGGCAGGAGAAAAATGCCACCAGTCTCTTTGCTAAAACATAACAAGATTCACCTTTGCTCCAGTATCCAACAAGTTCCTCATCTCCATCAGAGACCACCTCAGCCTGGATCTTATTGTCCATATCTATATCAGGCTTTTTGTCAAAACCATTCAACAAGTCTCTAAGAAGTTCCAAGCTTTCCCACATTTTCATGCCTTCTTCTGAGTGCTCCGAACTGTTCCTACCTCTGCCTGTTACCCAGTTCCAAAGTCGCCTCCAAATTGTTTTGGTATCTTTTCAGTAATGCCCACTCTACTGGTACCAATTTACTGTATTAGTCCATTTTCACACTGCTGATAAAGACATACCCGAGACTGGCAAGAAAAAGAGGTTTAATTGGACTACAGTTCCACATGGCGGGGGAGTCCTCAGAAACATAGCAGGGGGTGAAAAGCACTTCTTACATGGTGGTGCAATGGAAAGTGAGGGAGATGCAAAACCAGAAAACCCAGATAAAACCATCAGATTTCATGAGACTTATTCACTACCACGAGAACAGTATGGGGGAAACTCCCCCCATGATTTAAATTATCTCCCACTGGGTCCCTCCCACAACATGTGGGAATCATAGAAGTACATTTCACGATGAGATTTGGGTGGGGACACAGCCAAACCGTATCATTCCCCTCAGCTTCCCCGGTCTTGTTGCTTCTACATTAAACACAGTTTTCTATGGTGTCTTATATTTACTCTTTGTTCAACAGAAATTACTAATTACTAATTGCTAATTTTACAAATGTTACAAATTACTAATTTTGTAAATTACTAATTATCTGCCAAATATTACTCCAATTTACTGTTAGCTGATTAAAGTTTTTAGATCTCTCCCTCTTTCTCAATGTATCTGATAAAACGCTAAAAAGGGAAGCTAAAAGATATTAAGGGGCCATTAGAACAGTTATAAAAGGATATGGTAAATGAATTAATAACTTTACAGTTGATAATGTCATTGGGTGCTAAGCATAGCTTTATGAACACATGGCTATAATCACTGATACTTGTATAGTCACTATCTAAATTGGCTGATAACTTTAATATGTATATACATGATCCTCAATATTCTTATAAAGGTTTACATTTAAACATTTGTTTATGGGGACTTTTGAATTATAAAAACGATGTTGAAGAACAATGAAGTCATTCAAACTGGCCAAATTATATGAAAATTTAGTTTCTGACTCCTAAATGTATTCAATAAAGACAAATATATAGATTTTTAACCGTTATAATTTATTTGGAATAGTACAATAAATCTGATATTTTTAACAAGTTTAAAAACATCATTTTTCAGTACTTCAAATACACATAAGAATTATATCAATTTTCAAAATGTGTTTAAAGTGATACTTTAAAATATAGTCTTTATTCCTTCTAAAGCACTCATAAATTGTTTTTAGAACTCTACTTGATGCACCACTTTGATCTTTTGGTCTCCTTTCAATAATATCAATTTCCTAGTGATAGAAATTAGATTACCTATATTTGGTCCAGAACTAATTCCATACCATCAGGAACAAGGGGGTACTATTAGTCACACTAACAGAATCTCTTTCTATTGTGTCCCTTATGTATCTCACCAACTGTAGAGGTTAAAATTACCTTTTGTTGCCATTGTAGAAAACAATCTGCTATTAATTTACTGTTTCATTGTTTTTTTCCCACTACAGTAGCTAATCAAGAGCTGAGTTAAAGAAACATATGAATCAAAATTTCATTCAACACTAAAGTTCAGGATTGGTCTACTGGAGACCACTCTGCCTCACGGAGTGCAGTTTTTCCCAAAATATATTATGGTGTGAGATGCAGGAGAAAATTATGACAGTTTTATAAGAATTATTATTAACACCAGTGTCCTGAATTTTAAAAATGATATCAATTAAAGATGAAATGAAAATCAGTTAGCTGAACTAATTAAGAGCACGCAAAGTAATAATAAAAATAAATAGGTACAAGTACCTTTAGAATGTTAACAAATGCCAGGGGCACGTTTATGGCTTAAATGATTAGTATAACTGAATTTCTCTTTATGCTGAATGAACAAATCTATTATGGGCAAAGAAGATAAGAGTTAGTTTATAATTTCAATGGGAAAAAAACAGCCAATCAAAACTTAATTGGATCCATTTAGAAGAAGAAGATCAACAATGTGCTAAAAAGGCAGTAGTAATTAAGAAGGCATTTAAGGATTAATATAATATATTCTAATATTGTATGTCTCAGGGTAACCAAATCAGACCTAATTTAGACTTTGAAGCCCGCAATTAGCAAAAATTTCCACAAATAAGCAAAATCTTTTGAAATTTTTTATTTCTGGAGAGGAAATGTGAAGACTTGCTGAAGACCATTCAGGAAATAAATTGTCGGGTCCAGATGGTTGTTCAATAGTGTTGCATAAGGGGGAAAAATGACTGTAGAATGATTTCCTTTTATCAGTTGTGCTTATAATCAGTTATTGTTATAAGAGTTTCTTTACTCTCCATGAGTGAGACCTGGTGGCTTGTTATTCAGATGATACGTGAAGATCATTTTGTTTTAACTTTAACAAACCATCAATTGAGTTTGGGTGGGATGGGGGCAATCTACGATTCTAGCTCTGATTTTGAATTTGAAAGTGGATGATAATCTGCCCGTTTTCACAAGAATTTTATTTTACTGCAGGTTGTTTCAGTAATCTATGTAGCTCATAAGTCTTTATTTAGAAATATTTGTACTTGTTTCATTGCTAAGAGAATGTTTTACAAAGTAGGAGCTCTCCAACCCAGACCATTTGTGGCAAAGTCACCAAAGATGCTTGACAGCATGCAGTTTACTGCTTCCCTCTCCTACCCCACAGTCCTCTGAATAAATGTTTCTGGCCATCAATCTGAAAACCTGCATTTTGCAAAGCACCACAAATGGTTCAGAGGTACACTGATGCTTGCTGACCAGTTCTCTAAGCGTTTGCCAGTATGTGGCAGCTAATCCAAACTGCATGACTGTCTAGCTTCTAGATGAGTTGGCCTTCACTGTCAGCACTCAGATCACCTCTAGAAATCCCTGTGTGCTTAAATGAATTCATTTTTAGGGATAGAGCCAGTTTCTAAGGGGTAGAACATGCTACTACACATAATTTAAATAATACTGTTTTTACTGCTGTATAATTTGTAAAATGAATGAACATAAACTATCTCACAACATTCGGGCAAACCAGTGAGTGATGGAGAGGCAGTTTTGCTGACTGTGATCACAATATGCATAGGCCTATTCAGTAGTTACTAAGACACTGTTGAGCACTATAAGAAAATTAAAACATCTAATTTGAAAGTGAGGATGAAAGGGGTAAATCATGAATGAGAGGATCTCATAAGGCTTGGGGAAAGAATAGAATTTGAGCAAGGTATGGTAACATTTGGAATTTTGATAGAAGTGGAAATGATGGCACTGCTGTAAGAAGTATCAGCATAAGAAAACAGGATGAAGCTTGGTTGAGTTGGGGTTCACAGCCATGAGTAATCAGTAATCAATAAAGCGCATAATGGAAAAAAGGGTAAAGAAGATATAAAGCTATACAGGAATCAGATTGTGAAGCCATCTTAAAGACTGGCTAACAAATTGGTATCCTTTTATGTTTGCACTTTGAGGGTAACCAGGTAATATATTTAAAGAGAAATGATGGCTTTAGTCCAATTTTAATAATGTTAAAAAAAATACCCATCAGTAGTTCCTACAACCCAAGCTCAAGGATTTTGTATTAAATACAACAATGTATCCATAAAAAGGGAGGTAAAGAATTAAGGGGAAAAAGGAGTGGAAGAAAAATGTGATATTTACCCTAAAATTATCCTTACAGTTGATAGATTATTATGATATTAAACACATTTTTGGTTTTAGATTTCAGTTTTAGAATGTATGGAACTCATTGAAGGGGAATGAGAAACTAGATGCAAGGATAAAGGAACTACTGCAACAAGGTAGTTGAAAGTAAAGGCCTTCAGTAGAACTGTAGAAGCCAAAAAATATAAGACGTAGAGACTGAATCAATACAATTTTCCAACTTATTAAATATGAGGTCAGTGATTTCAAATACACACGCCATGATTATTATTATTATACTGTAATTATTTGTAAGTTTTGTCATTGTTTGGTAAAACTGAGCTGTGTGTAACTTTTAAATGCAAAGGAGAAAGTAAAAGCCACACAAACTCCCACCAGAGAGAGATAAGATCTTAGCAGTTGAATATTCTCCTCTATGAAAGATAGACAAATTTTGCAAGTTATGCAAATAAGATCATAATTTCTTTACTGTTTATTTTTGATACTATTTTTACTATTTTTTAAATCAGCAATGTATCATAGACATTTTTACATGTCAATAAAATATAGATCTACTCATCCTTTTGAATTACTGTACAGGATACCAGTTTATCAATGTGTAATGTTTTAATTAACCAATCCCTCACCAATAGGCATTAATCATTTCCTGTTTTAATGCTGTAAATGAAGTTTCAGTTACTTTAATACATATATATTTCGTCGGTATTAAGGCCTAGGTAGAATTTTGGGGATTTATGGGCATACAACTTGATATGTGGATAGTTATTGAAGAACTCCAGAAAACTTTTACCAACTTATTGATGACAATATTTTATTTTTGTATGCAGAACACTTATTTATTTCAAACTTGAAAGATAAATGACTTTTGTGTCTTTATAATTTATCCCTTTTCTCTTTCTGGACTTTATATACATTCTTTGGTTCAAACCAGTAAAAAATAAACATTTGAAATATGGTATGTCACTTCAACCAAATTACCAATTAAATTCTCAGTAATGTGCTGCCTAGAATTTTGCCATGCAAAGTTCTTAGTTTACCTCAGTACTGTGAAGGGACTGTTACGTTAAAACATCAATCTCCTTTTGAAGACTTTACTTTTTCATTAATATCATTAGTGTGGCCTAGGAAAAAAGGATATAAGTAAATTCAAATGGAACTATTCTGCGTATCTTACATGTGGAAGGTGGAGATACAGCTGAAAGAGAATGAAGCTTGAAATTCCACAGACCTAAATTTGAATCCTTGTCGCATTCAATAACTGGGGGACTCTGAGTCAGATATTTACTAAATAGAACCTCAGTTTTCCCAACTGAATAATTAGGATCTCACATATGACAGAAGATCAGAAAGCCAGAACATAATAATCTAATAAATTTTAGTTTTCTTTCTTCTCTATTCTATCACAGTGAGCATTTATAAGTTTTGATATTAAATTTAAAAATCTATTTTGTCCTTTAAAAATACTCTGATGCAATCTTTTAAAGCCACTTTTCTAAGTGTATACAGCTCAAACAAGATTAAATCAAAATACAAATAAATGCTACATATTTATGCCTTGTTTCTATTTACATAAATTATTTGTGGTTTTTAAATGCACCATTCTAAGGTTTTATTTGTTACGAGAAAGTTGGCTCTTTACCTTTCTGAGTCAGAAGACTATTTTCTATAGCTAGTACTTTCTGAGTAATTATTCCTCACCTCTCTTTCTCTCCCCACATACACACATAGATGCACACATAAAATACTCTTTCTTATGTATCATTCTCCTTAATACAAACAAATATAAACCTATGAAGAGTAACATGATTTCATTATTTGCTGATATATAATAATATGAGATGAAAGCTGGTAATCAAATATAAAATGTTTTCATTCAATGAAATAAATTATATTTTAAAATACAAGTTTCTATTCTAAGAACTGGTGATTAGAACTTTTGTGCTTGCACAACTCTAATATGCTCTAGTTTCAGGAAGCTAAAGGTTACTAGCTTCCAGAAAAGCTTTCTGGGATAGAAGCTTTCTCATGAACATACAACAAAGGTAGAAAGTACTCATTCACTGATTTTTAATCAGTTTATGACGTGGACTGCAAGACTCCTTCAAAAGGAGATTCTGCTTGACTAATAATACTTTAACAGTAATCCAGTGATCTGTCCATGCATTAATGATACAATTTATTCTTCTACTGATCAGTTCTTTTCCTAGTAAAATGAATTGTCTAGCTTTTGATGGAACTGTCTAACAAAAGAGCTTTGTGGATGAAACTGACAGACCTTATAGGTTTCCATTTAGTTTGAATGCTTAAATTAGAAACTCTTGTATTAGGATTAAAATGAAAAAAGAGCTGATCTAATTGCATGTCTGGGCAGATATGTCAGATCTGGTTTCTTACAACCATTGAATTCTAGCATAGTTCATAAATGTAGTTAATGTATGAGAGGAGAAGTGATTCTTAACAAAGACTGAAGCAGTATTAGAAGTTGATCCTTTTCGTCCTATGCATTAGAAAAGTATTCTTCTTTTTAAATATTTTTATTGAGTTATTCATTAATAGCAGTTATTGAGCTCACAGATGGTTGTCACTATCAATAATCACTGACTATATAAATAGAACCCATACCTGGTTTTTATTTATTTTTTAATTTTAATTTTAAATTCAGGCTTTATAAGGGACACTTTACGTATAACTCATAGATCTTCTTCTCCCTAGAGTCATAACCTCTTTTTTTTTTTTACACATGAATGTAAATGTTTGTATACATAGATATTGATATAGTCTATTTAAAACCTAATGTGTCAGTGAACATAATCTGAAGTAACTTAAAACATAAGTTCTCCTTCATTGTAATACATTATATATTATCTATATAGGAAGAATTTCTGTGTGAAAGACTTTCTAAAACTTTATCTTAAAAACTACTCAAACCCAGCTACCACGCTAGTACAGGAGTAACAAGATTGATTTTTCACATACAACTTTGCTTTTGACATTCCAAAGTAAAAAATTAATCAACTGTTAACAGCTGTTAATCAAAACTATTAGAAGAAAATGCCATATATATTTATATACATATATTTAGGTATATATCACTTAATACAGCATTCGAAATTCTATGTAATTTTACCAATAAATAAGTGAAAGTTTAAATAAAGATCAAATTCAGGTGTTAGTGATGATTTGAATATGAAGAGGAAGGAGAGAGAGTTGTCAGTGATGATGCTCAAGTTTTTAAATTGAGCACCAAGTTAGATGGTGACATTGCTCGCTATTATGAGAGTTTGTTAGGGATGGAATTTGTTAGAGATGGAATTCTGTTTAGCTTATGATTGAGCTACCAATGAGAAGACAGACAAAAAAGTTAACTGAATAACTTTATCTACCAATCTGGGTTGAATTCTTGTCAAGACCATCTTATTAAGATACTGTAATCACTTTTTTAAAAGTTACATTGAATTATATATTTCTTTACTAAGTATTACTTTGAAATTAAGTTTATTGATATAACCAGCAATTTCATATAAATATAGATATTTACAATGGTTATATTTTACTTCTATGTATTTTTCAGCGTAATTATATAATCCTATTTAAAAATAAGTTGTATTTTCTTTCCATGACTACTGAGTAATGTAGAGACAGAAAGACCTATGAGATAAACCTATTCTGACATTTAATTTCAATTCTGAGTTTTTGATTATCAAAAAATTGCTAGCTATAATATCTACATGCATATAAACACACACATAACCACTTGTGATTTTTTCATATCAAATGAAATTTTGCTATTTATATATCTCAAAATTAGATAGGAATGACAATGTCAGTTTATGTTCAAAGTAATATTTCAATAAACTTATGCATAAAGAAAAATAGAGAGCCTAACTGATGCCTCCATTAAACTGGATCAGATTAATCAATTCTTAAGAATTGCAGTGAAAACAAATTTTATTCTCAAATACTGTACAGTCTATCAAGGAATCAAACTAGTACATGGCAATAAAACAAGGTAGAATAACGTGAGCATCATGTGAAAGAAACTAAGATACATGTGGTTTTAATGCCTTATTGCAATCCCATTTCTGGATTAATTTATGTAATTATAAAAAGGGACAAGCCTTCAGTAGATATGTGTTGTCTAATCATTTTTAGAAATATTACTTTGTCTTCTAGGAATCTTACTTTGTGCTGAGCACATTTTCCCTATGTATAGAATCTATTGAAGTATTAATAGAACATGTTCTCCTAGCCTTTTCATATCGATACTATTCAGATTTCTTAACAGAAGGAAAAAACACTATTGCTTCAAATGGCATAAAATAATAAGGAATGCCATAGCAAAACTCAGCTTTCATATCCTTGCTGATGGTTTTCTCTATACATTATTGCTTATTTATGGCACAAATGTGTTCTCTTAAGAAAAAGCCTCTTGCTGTTATAGCAGTTATGTGGCACAAATGAAATGATCATGATTACGTTCCTTCAGGAAATGCAAGTGCAGTTTTCCAAGTTAACTACCTAAGGTATAAGTTTGAACAGTTTTCTTTTTCTACTACATATACAGTTGAGTGTCACTCCCAGAATGATTGGATAATGGGTTTGTTAGGACACTTTACAGTAGGAGGTTCCATGATACTATAGGTAAATACTGGAACTGAGACTTTGCCTTCCAAGCCTCTCAAGATATTTTGTAACTATATGGAGTGTTAAGAATTACACAGTTCTTTACTCTCAATAAGAAGAATGCTATCTTGTAATTATTTATATAGTATTTGAATACTTTTATAAAATTGGGCATTGATATACTTTAAATTGTATCAGGAATCATATATATCATACATGGGTTTGGTACATATGTACCTGCATTGCAGTTTAAGGTTAAGAAGTATAAAATCTGTAAAGAACTTGAGAGTTCAGATGATTCAATTCACTGTTCCACCAGAGTAGCACTTGCCTCAAAATAACTTAGCTGTTTAATATCTGGGCTGAAACAAGCACTCAAATCTCCTTATTTACACAAGATCTTTTTCCCTTTCAGTCCTCCTCCTTTTCAAGTTATCTCCCTTTTTCTTTCTCTTTCTTCCTTTATTTTCTTAGATGATTAAAATGTAAACATCTTATATCACTCCTCTTCTTCGAATCACATTGTATGCCAAACCTAGTGCTATTTGCAAGACCCTAGTGGCAAACAAATTAGACATGCTTTTTTTATTTGTTTGTTTTTATGAAGCTTGCAGTGTTGGAAAGACAAATATAAACAGAGCATATATGAAAATTCTGTATAAGTAGAGTAAGTCATAAGTATTCTACATTGTCTAATGATACCATAGTTTAGTATAATTGTTAAATGGTAGCAGTTATTGTCCAATGATATCATAGTTTAATATAATGTTAAATGGTAGCAACATAAAGCTACTTCTAGGTTGAAACACTCAAAAGATATTATTTGAAAATATTTAAGAAAAAGATGACCTGAATCTAGTTTAGCAATTTAAAAACTATACAATTTAATTCATCTGAAGCACTGATTGTTAAGATATTACTTTTGGCCGGGCGCGGTGGCTCAAGCCTGTAATCCCAGCACTTTGGGAGGCCGAGACGGGTGGATCACGAGGTCAGGAGATCGAGACCATCCTGGCTAACACGGTGAAACCCCGTCTCTACTAAAAAATACAAAAAAAAACTAGCCGGGCGAGGTGGCGGGCGCCTGTAGTCCCAGCTACTCGGGAGGCTGAGGCAGGAGAATGGCTTGAACCCGGGAGGCGGAGCTCGCAGTGAGCTGAGATCAGGCCACTGCACTCCAGCCCGGGCGACAGAGTGAGACTCCGTCTAAAAAAAAAAAAAAAAAAGAAGATATTACTTTTGGGGTAGTGGCCAGTATTTTTATATAATTAGTTTTAATTATTTATTGAAACTCAAGTCTTAATTAGAAAATGGAATGTAGAGAAATGAGGAAGGGACAGGTCCACCTTGAATATTTATAGAACATTTGCATAGCTTCCCACTGGAAATATATGGCATATGTTTTATATTTAATTTAGATCCCCACATACAGAAAAATTAATAGAATAGTGTTTTTCTAAAGTCAGAAGTTTCATTTTTTTTGGAAAGTTATATGGTTTATTAGTAACAAAAAAAAATGGACATTTAGATAATTACCTGAATAAAACATTATTTCCATATGAAACTGCATAAAGTCTTCACAATTTCTGGTTATTGAAAGTCACTGTTGAAACATGACACAATGAAAAAGTAATGAATCCTGGAATTGGGAGAAGCAGAGTTTTCCAGTGATTCAGGCTCTGAGTTTATAATAATGAGAAGGAGTTATGAGATTATTTGGGTTGTTGCAAGATTGTCAATTTTCTATGCATAATCTATGTATATGTTGGAATAAAGGCAAAGGAAATCACTAGAAATCACTTTGTTTGTGCTACATATGCATGTCTGAACTACAAGAACTGTTTCTTCAAAATCTTGAGAAAGTGATTATCATTGGTGAGACGAATCAAGAAATTAAAATTTCAAAAGTGCCTACGTAATGATCCTATTGGGGCAACTCTCAGTTTCTGAACGCATATAACTTCTGATAGAGTTACATATTTACTTTGACTCCTCTTTTCTACGCCTTATATCCCAAGTATAACCCATGTCTCTTTCTTGAGAAATATTGTCTATTAAACTATATTCAAGATCCCGTCACTCAAAGCATCTCTACTACTCATTGACCCAGGGCCACCAACATCTCATACTTGGTAGCTGAAATAACCCTTTAACCTGTCCTCTTGCTTGCACCCTTACCTCCCTATAGTCTGTTCTGCACAGAGAAGATGGTCTGTTAATGTGAAATTCAAGCCATGTCAGTCCTCCACTCTAAAACTCAAATGGCTTCCTATGTCACCTAAAATGAAATCCAAAATTGTATATGCCCAGGTGTTTCTTTATCTGCTCTCATTTATCCTTTGACTACAGGGTAATTACATGAAATTTTTGAAGTGCAAAAATACTGTTAGCATATAACAATTAGGCCAATAGCTTTACAAACAAAAAAGGCATATACCAGTCAATGTTAATTTAAATAAAGTATGTTAAAAATAAACATATTGTGTTTTAAGTGGTATTTGTGACTCCATTTTATACAAGGGAAATTCGTTTACAGCCTGGAAGACAGTAATACATGTAATCATGAACACTGTATATTAATGAAAAGGACTATAAAATAGCTTCCTCACCTTGAACACTTGTTTCAGGTATCCTCATCTCCAAAGTAGAATAGGTTATTCCTATTCTGTTTATCTTCTGATTTTAGTCTATTGGGAAAGTCCCAATTTTCAGTGGTTGTGAGTATAACTACAAAATATTTGCTTACTTGTGATGAGATTGAATCACCTTTTAGGAATGCAAGTAGCAATGACTGGGAGTAATAATTTTCCCTTTTAGTCACTTTTTATTGTATTATTTATTTATTTTTTCATTGACAGCTGAAGCTCTAGCTGTTATTACTAGGGAAAGAGTTTTTTCAGGGTGTTTTGTATGTCGTTAACTATTCCAAATAGTTCTGTAACAGTAATTCTCAACTTTGGAATACCCAAGGGTTTTAAAAAAACACCTGAGTCCTATGTCCATAGATTCTGACTTAACTGATTTGATGTATAGCCTGGGCATTAAGGTTTTCAAAAGCCCCCAGTATAATAAGCAACAAAGGTTAATAGCTACTATTTCATAATTTCGCCTTGCAACATAATTTTACATTGAAAACATTGAAACATTTATTTGTTGAAATTTTTTCTCTCTCAAATCTTCAGATAAAGAATTTGAGCCCATATAAAACAACTGCCTGTGGAAATAATTCTTGTACAATGATTTGAATCTTTAAGCTATACTTATGTAAAATTTTTAGGGAAAATTTGAAACATATTAAATAAAAACATATGAAGCATGAGGTGATTTTCCACCTCACTTGTAACTAATGAATTGCAAGTTGAATATTACTTTATAGTTTAGTGATCAATTTAATACAAAAACAACTGTTTTTATGTATCCTGTAATTCTATCTTCAGCTCTTTTCTTTCAATCTCATCTTTCCTAAGTTCTGCCTGGCTTTTTGAAAAAATAATAAACAAATTCACATAGTAGAATATTTTGATAGTTTGTGTTCTACTTCTTTTAAATGTGATTGCTTTCTAACTCTTAAACAGCCTGATTTAAATCCAGGCTCTAACTGTTACTTCTTCAGTAAGCCTGGGCTTCAATGTTCAATATAAGCAATAATAACAAGCACCAAGAATTGTTGCGACAATTAAATAAGATGCTTGTGAAGCACAGTACCTAACATAGAGTAAGATCTCAATAAAGATTTCCCAGAAGTGGCAGCTGTATTAAGAGTACTAGTGATAATGACGAGGATAAAATCTCTTAAGCCACTTAATGATTCTTGAATCATGGCATTTGTTCAGACAGAAGTGACCAGAATTTTCATAGCATATAACCTTCTCTGCCAAGAAAAGAACTAGGTCTGTCTGAATAATGAAGGAACCTCACATGTGATCTTCTTGGAGAGAGAGACTGCTTCCCAAGTTTGAACTCTAGTTTTACAAACAATTATCAAACTCCTACTACATGTCATTCATTGTACTAGATGTTCAGGAAAACAGTAAAGAAGGAAATCCTTCCTTTCAGGAAATTTCTAGTCAAGTTTGAGAGAAAATGAAGAGTCAATTTTAATACATTATAAGTACTAAATGTGAAGTCCTTTTAGGGTAAAGAAACAGCCAACCCAGTTCGGGAGATAAATGGGTAGGATATAAGATGAAATAATATTTAAACTTTCACCAAAAACAACCTAGTAAATACTCTTTGTTCTTCCAGAGCAATTGGATAATGAATGATTTTACCATCAGCGTTTTAGTTTCCTGGTACATCTGACTTGATTATATCAATGATGAAAACCATCATAGTCAGTTCTTAATTTAGATAATGCTGATGTTACTCTCATTAAATAAAAAATAACAGTACTTGTAATGCATAGAAGAATCATTATGACTTTGCAAAAGGTATTGCCGGAAGACATATGGAAGCAAATATTTTGACAAAATTCAAAAAAGAAACTAAACATAAAACTCGAAATTAAGCACAAAAGTCAAATGAGTTCCACTTGGCTGAATTAAATATGTAAGGGCCATTGGGACCCATCCTTTCTTTAGGTTGGGGAGAAAAATGTCACTATTTTATATTGCACTCCTGAAGTAGGTACTTCATCCATAAAGTACCTTGTTCATTTGTCTTACACTAAAACATATGTTATAGACCACCATCAAAGGAAGGACAATGTACCATTGGTTTGCTCCAGTGTGGCAAGCCTTGTGGTCCTATCTCAAAGAAGGCTCTATATTTCTTCAATCTTGTATTATTTTTTAAAAATTCTCCCAATAATAAAAACAAAGATTTGGTCATAAATAACATGTAGCCGTGATTATTTTCTTTTCCTTATTTATTTTTTATTACTATTTTAAGTTCTGGGGTACATGTGCACAACATACAGGTTTGTTACATAGGTATACATGTGCCGTGTTGGTTTGCTGCACTCATCAACTCGTCATTTACATTAGGTGTTTCTCCTAATGCTACCTGTACCCCAGTCCCTCACCCCTCAACAGGCCCTGGTGTGTCATGTTCCCCTCTCTCTGTCCATGTGTTCTCACTGTTCAGCTCCCACTTATGAGTGAGAATATGTGGTGTTTGGTTTTCTCTTCTTGTGTTACTTTGCGGAGAATGGTGGTTTCCAGTTTCATCCATGTCCCTGCAAAGGACATAAACTTATTCTTTTTTATGGCTGCATAGTATTTCACGGTGTATCCTGAAACCATGGATAATTTGTCTCAATTTTTTACTATAAAAGTTATAAACTTTATTTCGTTTTATTATGTTTCTTTTGACATGACACAGGTGGAGGATTCAATGTTTTATTCATTCACTTAGTAAAAATATTTTCCAAGTACATATTATGTGTGAGGCTCTCTGCTAGGTGTTTGGGATTCAACATTATAGACTATTCAAAGTGGTTGCCATTTACTGAGTGCATACTACACATCAGAAACGATGCTAAACTCTCACATATTTTGTCTTCTCATTTAGTTTTTTGTAAATAGGTAGACTTTAAATTTTTAGAGCAGTTGTATGTTCACGGAAAAATCAAGATGAAATCACAGAGTTCCCATATACATCTTTTCCTTTTCACCCACAACCTTTCCCACTATCAACATCCCCCACCAGAGGAGTACGTTTGTTAAAACTGATGAACCTATGTCGACACATTATTATCACTCAGAGTTCATAGTTTACATTAGGATTCACTCTTGCTGTATCTTCTATAGGTTTGAGCAAATGTCAATGACGTATCCAGCATTATAGTATCATTCAGACTGTTTCATCACCCTAAAAGTCCTTCATGCTCTACCTATTCCTCTGTACTGCTTCCCAACCTGGCAATCGTGGATCTTTTTAATATATCAATAGTACTGGCTTTTTTTTTTTTTTTTTTTTTTTTTTTTTTTTTAGAATTTCATGTAGTTGGACTCCTGCAGTATGTAGCCTTTTAAGATCAGCTTCTTTCACTTAGTGATATTCATTTAATTTTCCTACGTGTCTTTCATGGCTTAAGAGATCATTTCTTTTTAGCACTGAATTATATTCTATTGTCTGGATGTATCAGTGTATTTATACATTTACTAACAGAAGGACATCTTGGAGTTTCCAAGTTTTGACAATTGTCAATAAAGCTCCCCTAAGAAGCTGTGTAGGATTTTATGTGGACATAAGTTTTCAACTCATTTGGGTAAATACTAAAGAATGTGAACACATGATAGGCGTATGTTTAGTTTTATAAGAAACTGTCAAACTATCTTCCAAAATGGCTGTATCATTTTGGATTCCCACTGGCAATAAATCATCATTTCTGTTGTTCCACATCCTCACCATAATTTAATGTTGTCAGTGTTTTGGATTTTCCCCGTGGAAATAGATTGTAGTGGTACTTCATTGTTTTAATTTTCACTTTCTTAATGGCATATGATGTTGAGCATCTTTTCATATGCTTATTTTTCATTATTTATTTATTTTATTTTTTTGAGATGGAGTCTCGCTCTGTTGCCCAGGCTGGAGTGTAGTGGTACAATCTCGGTTCACTGCAACTTCCGTCTCCTGGGTTCAAGCAATTCTCCTACCTCAACCTCCTGAGTAGCTGGGATTACAGGCACCTCCCACCACCCCCAGCTAATTTTTGCATTTTTAGTAGAGGCGAGGTTTCACCACATTGGCCATGCTGGTCTCAAACTCCTGACCTCTGGCGATCCGCCCGCCTCTGCCTCCCAGAGTGCGGGGATTACAGGCGTGAGCCACCGTACTTGGCTCTTTTTATTTATTTTATGGTGCGATGTGTGTTCAGATCTTTTGAAGTGTGTTTTGTTTTGTTTTGTTTTTCCTTTGAGATGGAGTCTTATCACCCAGGCTGGAGTGCAGTGGTGGAATTTCGGCTCACTGCAACCTCCGCCTCCCGGAGCAATTCTGCTGTCTCAGCCTCCTGTATAGCTGGGACTAGAAACACAAGCCATCACGCCCGGCTAATTTTTGTATTTTTAGTACAGACGGGGTTCTACCATATTGGTCAGAATGGTCTTGAACTCCTGACCTCAGGTGATCTGCCCGTCTCGACCTCCCAAAGCGTTGGGATTACAGGCGTGAGCCACGGCGCCCGCATTTTTTAATCAGATTGTTTTCTTATTGTTGAGTTTGAAGAGTTATTTGCATATTTTGGGTAACAGTTTTTTATCAACTATATATTTTGTAAACATTTCTTCCACCCTGTGACTTGTCTTATTCTCTTAATCATACAGTTTTTATAACAAGGTGTGTGTTATGATACCCATTTAATTATTTTAAAAAATAGGTTTAAAATAAATATATTCTCTTTCTCAAGGCCTAAGTAAACTTTCCAGATAAGTAGAAAAATATATATATATATGCAAGCTTCAGTTTAAAAGATATTTGTGTAACTGTGTTATTCTTTAGCACAGCATACACATATTTTACTTTCAAAAGCTAATTGTATAAAATCATTTAAGGATTTCGTATGTTATTGCCATGACCAATTTTATCTTGGGCTTTTAATATAGGGATGCCTTCAGTATCAGTTAAAGAGAGAAAGTCATTTGTTACACCCTTAATAAACAAACCTGATATGTGTATACATATGCTACATATTTGTATGTATGCAGATCTCAACTGACAGTGTCTTACTTTTGACAGTTACTGCTTCTAGCTAAACTCAGAATCAGAATATTTTAACCAGAGGGCAGAAAAATTAGATAACCAAACATGGGAATGTAGAACGTTCCTACGAGTAATATTCACAATCTTTAATGAAGGTGTTTTGCATAATTGATTTGTAATGTTCAGGTACTGTTTTGTTTATTTCCATATTCTCAATAGTGTTTATAACACCTAAGTGATTGCCAGTTAAATGTGGCATTATTATGAATGGTTGTGTGCTCTGGGTAACTTATGTCCACATAAAATATATATATATATATATATATATATCACACACACACGCACACACATATATGTATATATGTATGATATATTTGCAAATATACTTAGACATGTGTATAAATATAATATTGAATTCATTACTTATGTTAAGCATTAAACACTTTATAAGAAGAGTATGTTGCTATCCCTCTTAAAATTATATATGACACATTTTACTATTTTTATAGCTTCTCACTCTTACTAAAGATATTAAGATTAGGAGACAATAGGGTTATTAAAAATCTTTCAGTGCTATTACCTGCCTAGTTACATTGTACTGCAAAGAAACATTTTAATGTAACCTGGATTGGATAAAAGTGTATTCCTTTGTAAGAATAAATTATCAGAGCCCAGCCCATTATTTTCAGCTGAAGTCTTTGATCTAAGACAGTGGTCTTGTGAGGTTTCAATTTTGTAACCCTAACCTTCCTTTCATCGTATTCTAAGTGAAGTCTGTAATATCTTAGCTACATCAAAGCAAAAATAAAAAAATTATATATATTAAAAACTACCAAAAACACCATTTAAATAAGCCTTCCATTGAAAATAGTAATAGATTTCAAGACTTTCATAAGGGAGCAAGAAAATAATTCTAAGTTGTCTTTATCACTTCAGATACCATGTGTCCTTAGTTAATAGTCCATCAAAGCCAAATCCCTTTAAAGGAAAGAGCTTTGTAAGTGTATCAAAGAGTAAAAAGTTGACAATATCCAAAACACTAATTTTTACCACTGGTCTGGGTTTCTATAAGCAAACAATTTCAAAGCTTACATTGGAATGCTTTTGGCTTCCACTACGTTATAATACAGCACCTGAGTGATAACTTACTCATGCTGTTCAGTAATGTTTCTAAGCACAAAAACAGTTAAGCAGCCTATTATAAAGTCCATTTACGATGGAAGCTGGAGACTGTTGATTGCTTTTGTTTAACTGATGCTTCTCGACATGTTTAGGTGCAGTTTTTTATTTTGCATTTTGAAAAAATGTATTCATTTTTAAATTTATTAAAGGACCTATATTTACTAACCTTTATTTTTTCTTTAGGTGTAAAATGAGAATGAGGTACTTTTTAAGGGGCACTATTTTAGGAGAAAATAGGGACTTTGATCAAGTCCATATTGAACATTTCCTGTGAAGCAGAAATTGTGGCTAGGAATGAAACTAAGCAAGAAAATATTTAGCACTTTAAAAGTGGTATATTATTGGCTGGGCACAGTGGCACATGCCTGTAATCCCAGCACTTTGAGAGGCTGAGGCAGGTGGATTACCTGAGGTCAGGAGTTTGAGACCAGTCTAACATGGTGAAACCCCGTTGCTACTAAATACAAAAAAATTAGCCGGGAGTGGTGGTGCATGCCTGTAATCCCAGCTGCTTGGGAGGCTGAGGTAGGAGAATTGCTTGAACCTGGGAGGCGGAGATTGCAGTGAGCTGAGATGGTGCCATTGTATTCCAGCCTGGGCCACAAGAGCAAAACTCCATCTCAAAAAAAAAAAAAAAAAAAAGGCATGATATTTTATAATTTAGAGAGATACAAAGATAATTAAAAGACTTTGAATTTTTCCTGAAGGATTTCACAATCTGACTCTTTCATATAGGCAATAAAGGGATTATACAGAGCCTATTGAAATTATAGTAGTCAACTGCAACCATATTGGTGATATCAAGAACTCTAAATACCTTCCCCAACTACACATTCCTACATTTCATTATGTCAGAGATAAGGTTATAAAAACTAAAAGGACACATAATTACATATATTAATACAAATGATACATTTTAGAAACTTTGTCTCAGATTATTGCCTGGGAAATTCACGTGAGAATGGGCAAGGTAGAAGAACCCAGGTACCAGAAATGTAGAGAGAGAACAAAAGGTGTCAGCCAAGCCAGTAGATAGTAAGACAAGGAAACACTGGTAATAGAGCAGAAAGGCTTTGAGGCATGCCTTTGAGAAAGTACAATTAAAGCTTGAATAGGCCGGGCACAGTGGCTCACGCCTGTAAATCCCAACACTTTGGGAGGCCGAGACAGGCGGATCACGAGGTCAGGAAATAGAGACCATCCTGGCTAACACGGTGAAACCCCGTCTCTACTAAAAATACAATACAAAACAACAACAAAAAAAAACAAAACAAAAATTAACCAGGCGTGGTGGTGGGCACCTGTAGTCCCAGCTACTCAGGAGGCTGAGGTGGAAGAATGACATGAACCCAGGAGACGGAGCTTGCAGTGAGCCGAGATTGCACTCCAACCTGGGCAACAGAGTGAGACTCCATCCAAAAAAAACCTTCAATAAATACAAAGACAGTGTGGTTATTCCCCAAAGACGTAAAGACAGAAATACCATTTGACCCAGCAATCCCATTACTGGATATGTACCCAATGAATATAAGTCCTTCTATTATAAAGACACATGCACACATATGTTCATTGCAGCACCATTCACAATAGCAGAGACATGGAATCAACCTAAATGCCCATCATTGATAGACTGGATAAAGAAAATGTGGTACATATATAACATGGAATACTATGCAGCCATAATAAAGAACACAATCATGTCCTTTGCAGGACATGGATGGAGCTGGAGGTCATTATCATTAGCAACAAACTAACACGGGAACAGAAAACCAAATACCACATGTTCTCACTTACAAGTGTTAGCCAAATGATGAGAACACATGGACATATAGAGGGGAACAACACACCCTAAGGGTTTTTGGAAGTTGGAAGGTGGAAGGAGGAAAAGGTTCAGGAAAAATAACTAATGGACGCTATACTTAATAACTGGGTAATAAAATAATCTATACGACAAACCCTAAATGACACAAGTTTACCTATGTAACAAATCTGCACTTATATCCTTGAACTTAAAAGTTTAAAAAAAAAGCATGTTATTGGTGCTATAAAGAAGGTTAAATCCATACAACCAAATAATTTTCTAGGTTTATTCACAAATAATGATAAAATGTGTTTTACACAGGAACCAATAGTTTGATGATGGAAAAGCATAAGACTGAGATATCCCAGTTATTAGAAAAGTAACCATAGGTATATTATTTATCTTTTCTTAGTACCAGTTTCCTTATTATACAATAAGAAAGGTAATAATCCCTAATTAATAGTTTTTTTGTGAAGATAAATTATTAGACTAGAAAAAGAATATAAATGATTGATGAAAATAATAGTTTGGCTTTTAAAATGTAAACATAATCAACAAAACTTTAGTTAGACTCAAAAGAGAGAAGATTCAAACGAATAAAATCATAACTGAAAGAGGAAACATTACTACTAATACCACAGAAATACAAAGGATTATGAGACTATTATAACCAAGTATCCCCCAACAAATTGGTAAACCTAGAAGAAATGGATAAAGACCTAGACAAATACAACCCATCAAGACTGAATCATGAAGAAACAGAAATTCTGAATAGACCAATGAGTAAAAAGATTGTGTAAGTGATAAAAAGTCCACAGTCAAAACACACACACACATGCACACACACACAGGAGCTGATGGCTTTATGGCTGACTTCTCCCAAATATTTAAATTAAAAATACAAGGCCGGGCACGGTGGCTCAAGCCTGTAATCCCAGCACTTTGGGAGGCCGAGGCAGACAGATCACGAGGTCAGGAGATCAAGACCATCCTGGCTAACATGGTGAAACCCTGTCTCTACTAAAAATACAAAAAATTAGCCAGACGTGGTGGCGGGTGCCTGTAGTCCCAGCTATTCAGGAGGCTGAGGCAGGAGAATGGTGTGAACCCGGGATGTGGAGCTTGCAGTGAGCCAAGATCGGTCCACTGCACTCCAGCCTGGGCAACAGAGCGAGACTCTGTCTCAAACAAACAAACAAAAATACCAATCATTCCCCAATGCATAAAAAATTTAAGAGAAAGAAATACTTTAAAACTTTTTTTTTTACAAGGCCAGTATTACCTTGATACAAAAACTAGAATAGGACATTACTAGTAAAGAAAATTGCAGGCCAATATTCTAGATTAATATAGATATTAAAATCCTCAACAAATAGTAGCAAACCTAATTTAATAACAGCTTAAAGGATCACTTACTATAATAAAGTAAGATTTATCCCTGGGATGCAAGAATGATTTACCGTGCACAAATCAGTAAATGTGTTATATCACATTAACAAAATAAAAGAGGGAAACTATATGATCATCTCTTGAGATGTAGAAAAAACATTTGACAAATTTCAACATATTTTCATGATTAAAAACTATCACCAAACTAGATATAGAAGGAATGCACTTCAACATTTTAAAGCCATATATGAGAAGCCCAAAGTTAACATTATACACAATGGTGCTAAATTGAAAGCATTTCTTCTAAGATCTAGAACAAGACAAGAATGCCCATGCTCACTATTTCTACTGAGCATTGTTTTGGAAGTGTTTGCTGAGTACTTAGAAAAGAGAAAGAAACAAAATCCATCAAAATAGAAAAAAAAAAAAAAAAAGAAGAAGAAGAAGAAGTGAAATTTTAACATTGACATCTAATCTATAGAAAACTCTACAGATCCTACCACAAAAACTATTAGAACTAATAAATGAATACAGTAAGTTTTTGTGATACACAATCAACACGAAAATATCAGCATTTCTATCAAGACAACAATCTCATCTATAATAGCTATATAATAGTTACAAATAAATTTAAGGGTGTAAAAGAGCTGTACATTAAAAACTATAAAATTTTGATAGAAATTAAAGAGGACCAAAATAAATAGGTACTTGAGTTCATGGATTGAAAGAATTAATGTTGTTAAATATCCATAATACCCAGAATGACCTACAGATTTAATTTTATCCCTATGTATTGATTCATTGAAATAGAAATATGGAACCAAAAAACCCTAAATAGCCAGGGAGATCATAAGCAGAATGAACAAAGCTACAGGTATCACGCTACCTGATTTCAAACTATGCTACAGAAGAATAGTAATTAAAACAGCATGGAATTAGCAAAAACAAAACAAGACACATCAACAAATAGGTAGGTCTGAACCTACCCATGTACAGTCAACTGATTTTGATAAATTGCTTATTTATTCTTATTTGCAATGGGAAAAGAATAATCTGTTTAATAAATGGTGTTGGGAAAACTGGATTTCCACATGCAGAGTAAAATTGAACCCTTATCTCACACCATATGGAAAATCAGCTTAAAATCAGTTAAAGACTTAAATATAAGAACAGAAACTCTAAATATACTAAAAGAAAACTTACAGGGGATGTTAAAAAAGGATTTGACACCAAAAGCATATTCAACAAAAGCAAAAACATAAAAATGGGCCGACATCAAACTAATAGGCTTTTGCACATCAGAAGAAGCAGTTAATAGTGTGCAGAAACAACCTATGGATTGGAAGAAAATAATTGCAAGCCATGCATCTGATAAGAGGTTACCATTCAAAATTTGTATAGGAACTCTAACAACTCAATAGCAATATAGAAATATCTATTTGGGAGCATTGCCCATTTTTATTTTATTTTCATTGAATATATTGTGTTCATTATATTTAAAACCTTTTTCACAGACAAATAGTAAATGTTTATTATAAGAATATTATTTTTCCTGATAGAAAACAATTGTATAATATAACGTTATTATCCATAAGGGAGTAGAATCAAATGAACAAGTGTTTCAACACTGATTTCCAGAACTTCTTCAGGACAATAGAGTAGCCTATGGATTGTTTAGCTAATAAAGTGTTAGGTATAAGGGTTTGTTCTTTAGAACCATTTGAATATACTAATTCACATAGTGCTGAACAAATATGAAAAAATGGGCATGCTTTCATTTTCAGTTCTCCCTGTGTTTCATTTTTTTTCTATTGGTAGCACAGTATACTATCACATTTCTAAAACTTGATTGCTCCAAATATATTTATTTCACTTTCTGAGAAACGAGGAAAAATAAAAAAGATGCATAAATTATGAAATAACATTCAAAATATTTAATTTTAAAGCTTAAGTTTTGTCTTAAATTTAAAATGACAGTAGCACTGAGAGAATAATTAGATAAATATATTTGTAATTATATGTTAACATGTTAAATGAAATACATTATCCCACTCCAAGGTGGAACCACATTAATGAGTGCAAAATGAGTGACTCTAATTGTGAGGATTTCAGCTATGATCATTGATGTGAGAAATATTTTAGTGCTCTAAGGCACTAGTCTCACTCAAATTAGGCTGAATATACATTTTGCCTTTTATTTCTTTTTATAATATAGACTAATCCATCATTTTTTCCTTGTTTTTCTGTTTAGAAGACTCTCATTTTAAGATCATGTAGTTAATTTTCCAACGTTTCTTTCCATATATTTGTGATTAAATGAATGCCATTAAAAAGCAGTTTATAATCACTGCTGCCATTCAAGTTTTTCTCTGATTTTGCCATTTTGCAGATATAGTGTACACATTATTTGACTCTAAAATGTAATATGTAGTATCAGAAGGGATTTCTGTGCCATTGTTGAGTTCTAGAGGCAGTTTTGGGAATACAGCAGGGAATACGCCACCTTGGAATTTTCAGCATATTCTGCTAATATGTACACAGGGTCAAAATGTATGAAATGAGGACTCTCCTAGAAAATTACTGACATATGGCTACATGATATATGGTTGCTATTTCATTAGTCACAGACCCTGAATAACACTGCGTCTTAGCTTGCTTACTACCTCCCAAACTCTTGTCCAATTCCCCTGGCTCATCCTTGAGACTTGGGAAATTGAGGCCTCAACACAAAGGCACCTCTGCTTGGTTTCCCAGAAATGCAAACACTCCTGTGATATTTGCTTCCTTAGCGAGCCAGTTTTTCTGCTGCTGGCCTTCACTGTTGTTACCTAAACTTTGCTTAGTTGGTCATTATTTTAGCTAATACCTCCCTGAGGGATTTCATTTTTGTTTCCCATCTATAGCTTATTTGACAGTGTGGGCCATTAAACTTTTGTAATGAAAAGTTTACAAATTTAGAAAAGTACACAACACAATATAAGAATATTACATTTATATTTTAGGCTTGGACCTCACTAATTCAAGTAATTTCTCTGCAATTCATTGCTAATTAGTTTTCAATAAATATAGACAAAATATGGTTTTGTGCCACAACTCCTTAGTATGGTCTCTCATGTTTACTGTTTGCTAAATATATCACCACCCACATGAGATTGTGATTATTCATCTTTGTCTGTAGTGATCATCAAACATCTAATTGAAATTTCTCCTCTGCAGCATCAATGTCTGAGATTTGAAAAAATTGCCATCAGGTCAGAAACGTAAAATCTTTATTTTCAGCTCACTTCCTCATTAGAAAAAAATGAATTTTGTTTAGAAGACAGAACGTTATGACCATACTTTAAAAATAAACCTTATTTTGGTAGGAAGAACACTGTATCAGGTTACCCTAAAGTTGGATTCTGGTCCCACCTGGCACCATGTACTATTAGCAAAGTCCCTGCACCTCCCAAAGGTTAGGTCTGGGTGCTCTCTAAAAGTCTTTGGCTCTAAATATACACTTTAGTGTTTCTTAAAAAAAAATAGCCTATATAATATTTACACATAGACTCAAATATGTGAAAATAAAATGATTTCTGAATATAAGCACATATTTTTAATATGTATTAAAAATAAATATATGATAAAAATTATTCTTTCAGATTATAGTGACGAGGGGAAAAATTCCAACTGTCATAACTTGGTAGGTGCAGGGGAGTTAGCAGAAAAATTGCAAAGACATAAAAGATCACTATGTTTAAGGAGCATTTTTTTTTTTATTGTAAAGTAGATTTTGTGTGGCAACAAAGGAAAGAGTATGCAGAAGCCACACACAATTAAAGTGTGAGATCAGGGGACTTCAGTGGTTCTCAGAGCAACATTTTGATCTTAGGGTTCTGAGAACCATTAATTTAAACTTCTATTTTAAATTTCTCTCAGGGAGTGGGAGAGACAGGACTTAAAATTTTGGGTATATCCAAGTTGTGAAGACTAATAGAAAGTAACCTACATAAAGTCAAGACAAAAAGGTCTACTGTCACAATAAGGCTGAACAAGAAATTAGACCATTGCTCAGAGAGTTTGCAATGTCTTGCATGTCTTGACCTTGGCACTGAGTGAAAGGGAAGACAGCCTTCCACTGAGAATTTATGACCATAAGCCAAATTTGATTTTTGGCCCACATTCACAGTATACCTGTAGGGAGAAGACAAATGTAAGCTGGTGTCTTGTAGGTAGTATGTATATAAGAATGGCAAAAGTAAGTACAAATATTCTTGGGAGAAATGCATATTTAACCCAGGCTTAAAATAATACCTAAAGATAACATTCTGAACAGTATTATTCACCCACAACAAAAAATTCCAAAAGAATACAAGGCATAAAAAACAAATTATCCTGGGAGAAAGCCATCGGAAATAAGGAAACAGAATCAGATACAAAATTATTTAGATTTTCCAATTAGCAGTCACCAAATAAAAAATAATAATTCTCATTAATTTGCTTAAATAAAGTTTGAGAATATAAGCAATAAAAGGCTACAAAAACAACTGGCACATTTGAGAAAGAAATAAGTGGAATGACTAGAAAGAGCCGGGGAAAGATGCAATAATTAGATTTAAAACCTCAATGGTGAATCAGATAGTAGATTAGCCTAGATGTCAACAATAGACCTGAAGAATGTATTCAGATCTGAAAAATTTATTTAGAATTAAGCACAGATGGGCAAAGAGATGGAAACTATGAGAGACTGAAAAATGTAGGCCAGTGTATAAATGTCTACACCAGTATATACTCTATATGAGCCCCTTGCACCTCCCCAACTTATCCACAGTTTTGCTTTCCATAGTTTCAGCCAACCTGTGGTATAGTACAATAAGGTATTTTGAGAGAGAAAGAGACTACATTATTGTATTACAGTATATTTTTATAATTGTTCTGTTCTTAGTTATTGGTGTTAATCTTTTACTGTGCCTAAAACACAGTGTACATAGGGTTCAGTACTATCTGAGTTTCAGGCATCCACTGAGGGTCTTGGAATATATGCCCTGTGGATAAGACTGGGACTACTGTTTTTTTATAGGATAGTATAAAGAGGAGGAAGAAGGATATTCAACTCGATGATAGCTGGCTGATACTTTCGAAAATTGTTGAAAAACATATTGATTCTCAGTATAAACAGATAATAATACCTACATTCTGATATATCATAGTAAGCCAGCAGAAAAATAAGCAGAAAAGAACTTAATAGTAGACAGAGGAAGCAGGCAGATTTCCTCAAAGAACTGGTACTTACTCTGCTAAATGGTTTTTCAACAATGGAATTAGAAAACAGCAGAATAACATACATGTGCTGGGCAAATACACACACACACACACACACACACACACACACACACCCTCCTCCCAAAATGGTCACCCTACAATTCTATAGACTAACAACATCCAAGAACACTTTCCATTAAGAGCAGAGGCAAGATAACAAATCTACAGGTGAACAAATATTAAATTTACCATCAACAGACCCTCAATAAATGAACTTCTAAATATGTAATTTAGGCTGAGGGAATATTATCACAAATGGACTATCTTAGATGGAAAGCATCTTGCTAAGTAAAAATAATTGTAAATGTGTATTAAATACAAATAAACATGAATTGTATTCTAAACCAACACAAAACAGCATCAACAACACTGTCTCATTTATGGAGCAGGAAACAGTATAGATGAAAATGTTCTGCATTAAAATATCATATGTACCCCTAAAATATATACAACTAGTATGTATCCACAAAAGTTAACAATACATTTAAAAATTTTTTGAAATGCTGTAGGAAATTTGCTTGTAAATTTGATGAAAATTATTTAGCATTAAAATATAGTCACTGTAATATCTTTAAATCATTCAGGAGAAAGATAAAGATATGAATGTTAAAAAGGTGGATATTAACGCTAAAAGGTTATACAGGAGTATACTTTTCAAGGAAACAGTGGGAGGAAGTGAAATAAGAAAAGGGAAAAAACATCAATCAAAGGAAAGCAAGAAAGGGGAAAAAAATCTAGACGAGCTGCATTTAAAGTTTATGTTTTAATTTTGTAGCAGCCATTGAAGACATCAAAAATTATAAGATAGATTACAGCTTAAAATCTAAATCTAGAATGCTGAGAAATTATGAAAAATGTTTTGCTCGCTTGATACTTTAAATAGAAGCAAATAGAAAAAATATATATGTAGGGAAGCCTGATAATGAAAAAAACAAAAAAAAACAATGTCTTTCCAATATTCCCAAACCAAAAAAAAATAGGAGTTTAATATGAACAAGCTGTCTTCAAAATGTTGTGTTATTTTGTCTCTAGAGCAACTCTGAGAAATAGGCATTATTGTCTCCATTTTACAGGTGACAAAACTGAAACTCGATGACTTAAGTAACTCACCCAAGGGCCCACAAGGTTCCCTTGACCTGCTCGGAGAACTTGCAATGGGGCTGTGGCTCAAGCCCTTTCCTGGAGGCGGAGCACGCAGATGAGTGGGTGCAGGAGCCAGGGAGAGTGCTTCTGGGCTCTGGTCCTATGGCAGTGTTTAGGGGTGTGTTACAATTAGTGCTCTTTTAGCAGTTGCTGTCTGCAGATGGCTAAGTGTTAACCAGCTCAATGGAGAGTCAAAGTGACAGCCTTTTACACCCTACCTTTTTGGTAACCAGGTTCTTGTCTGGCATCCAGGAAGAATCAGGTTACACAGACTTGAAAGATGCAGAGATTTTACTGAATGATGGAGGTGGCACTCAGCTGGATGGGCAGCTGGAAAGCAGGTGAAGTGGGAAAATAATCTTCTCCTCTTGATGTTGAGATGCTTCTCTCCTTCTCTGCCAAGCCACTCTGCTCCTCTGCTCCTCTGCTCCTCTGCCAGTGGAGTTTGTGGTTTTTATGGGTACAGGATATGGGGATGAGTGGGCCAGTGTGGCTTTGGAAAAAGCAACGTTTTGGCTGGAAAATGGGGATAACTGTTCTCATTTAGGGGCTACAGTTTCCATCCTTAAGGCTGGGGCCTTTGCTGGGGAACCTCCCTCTTCTACCCAGCATTTTTCTGCTTCCTATTTGTATCAATGTCAAGATTCAAATTCAGGTTTTCTCAAAGAAAACTGTATCTGTTATTTTCATTACTTCATAGCTGAAATGGGAGATACAGAGGATCATTTATTAACTGGCACGGAAATCTTTATTCAGATCAAATAATTTGAAAATAATAATTCTGAAAATAAAGCAATCTAAGCGTGGACACAGAGTTCATATGATTGTCATGATTGATGATACTGGTTATCTGATTTCTGCTGCATTAAATCAACTGAGAAGCCCAGAGAACCAAAAAAGCCTTGCTGTTCTGATTCCTTCCTCTTCCAATTCCAGTTCCAGTCTGCCCTCAGCACTTGAAACCTCCCCATTTTCTGCACAAGGGAAATGCAAAATGTCAAGAGGGTTGGATAAGGCTACAACAATGCATACTTGCTGCGACTGTCACAAAGAAATCTATACAAATGTTTTTATGAATAAATGTAATTATCAAAAACACATTTGAATTTCTTGAATAAAGTAGAATACCCTTATAGTTGTACAGAAAAAAAAAACTTTGGGGAACCAGCATTTTGAAAAGCATACCTTTGCAATGTATAAATCTTTCTGTTAAAATTAATGATGTTGGCAGGATTACTAAGCAAACAGTAGAATTTATACAATGGTAATAGTTGTGGAATATTGAAATGCCTATGAGTATAACTGACATAATTCTTTAGCAGACAATAGTTAAAATTAAGGCAAAATCTGTTCCAAAATAAAACATCTTTTTAGAAAACTAGGATTTATTATGTTTGGAAACTCATGCTAAGAGTTTTGGGAAAAGTAGCTTTATATTTTACTAAAAGGAAATATTTTCTAAGAAGAATCATTCCTATAGCTTCTTATTTGGCAGTGATCCAGTGATATCATTATGACGGACAAAGGAAGCAGGGCTTTTTCAAGCTTTTCAATTTAGAAAAATAGATTTTGTTAGTGTGATTCTCTTTTCCATTTTCTATAATATATTTCAAAGTGGGGATGGATTAATTTTATAAGGCAAGGATGCTAAGAAAGGATCCGCTATCACATCCATCAACCACAGTTGCCTAGAGCACTATTTGTTTCCTTCATGAAGAAAAATACTTTCTTGGATTTGCTCTGCTCATTCTAGAATCATCTCCACCATAACAAGTACAGATGAAAAGCTGTTTTTCTAACAGTCCTGGAGTTACAAATGCAATTTGAGTTTAGTGATTGAGACCCTATGTTCTTTTTTTAAATGTAACTTTGAAAAGCCTAGGGCTTTCTATGCAACTGGTTCTGATTAAGCATAAGTCTGTCTTTTTACATGTTGCAGTTTGTCATCAAGATTCCATTTGAAACCTCATTGTATGATTTCCCTGTATAAAAATCTCTAGACTTCTGTCATATAGGATTTTGCAAAAGACATTCTAAACTGTGTGGTCTGAGGAATACCTGCCTCAGGATTCCCTGAGGAATTACTTTAAATTGCAAATTTCTTAGCTGCATTCATAATCTACCAGCTCAGATTTTCAAATCTCTGTCTCCCTCTCTGTCATACACATGTATGTCCTCATGAAAACCCACATTTTAGCAAGCTTTTCTATAATTCTTGTATGTAGAGAAATGTTAGAACCAGCTTTCTAAATGTTTAAAGACAGTTGAAGATATCCTGTTGAAAGAACTTTGAAGTTGGTCACTTAGATTTTGCACTAGGTGCAAATTACAGCTCTGTTCTTGCAACATACTAGCTGTGGGACCCTAAATATGTACTCAATTTCTATGAGCCCCAGTTGTCTTGTGTGAAAAATGGAAATAATACCTGTTTTGCAAGATTGTGTCTAAGATTTAGGGAGCAAATATATGTATAGTTCCTTGAGTTGTATAAAATATGATCCTTACTATTTACCCCTATGTGTGTTTTCTTTAGAACCAACACATATCTGAGGAGCAGTACTAACCTATTGTTCCAGGACCAAAGTGTGGGTCTGGCTGCTATTTCTTGTAGCTCAATACAAAAAATGAAGATGAACTGGTGAGGGAGAGAATTTTTGATCTGCAAACAGTTACACAGAGAAAGCCTGGAAATTATCGCCAGACCAACTCAAAATTACAGTTTTCTAGAGCTTATATACCTTCTAAGCTATATGTCTACGTGAAAGTATGCATTCATCTAAAGACATAAGTAATTAACTTATTTTAATCTACAGCTAAGGTCTGAGTCCTGAGGTCTTCTTCTGGAGTCTCAGTGAATTCACTTATTCTAAATGGGTCCAGGTGCTGGACTCCTGCTAAATCACGGTGATTTGGGGAGTTCCTTCAGACCCCTCAACACACGCGTTGGTGAGGCCTGGGGAGTTTCTTCAGACCCACAATAAGACTTGCTTAATCCTAAATGGATCCTGTTAAAAATTCCTTTGTTATTTTTGTCATGCTTTAAGGTCCAGAAAAGGCCTAGGCAAAACTCTCGGTGGACATTTCTCACATCCCAGCCTTTGTATAAGGGCACTGGCTTTTAATATTTAACCAGTCAGTCAGTACAGAAACAGTTGTTATGGAGGCCTGCGTTAGTGAGATCTGGCCTGCCACACTGTGGTACTTTCCTATAGCCTCTTATTTCTAGTGGGGAGTGTGCTCAGTTCATGGGGTTAAAAGTGAATCCCTTACTTATCTTTGCCTGCTCATCATCTTATTTGAAGAAAGGGTTGTGGAAACCTAATGGTCTTTTTGCAAAACACTAGCAAAGATTTGAGCCTATCCTGTCACTTAGACAACTAATTACACCATTACATACTGCATTTACAATTAAAGGTTTTCAGCTGATGAAAGGCATGTTCACTGCTTTCTCATTACCTGATATTTCCTTGCCAACACTCAAGAGTATCATGATTTTGATGAAATGAAAACAACTCAAGGAGCTATATTTGCTCAGCAGCATCAACAGAACAGTTCAGAAAGCCCATTGCAATTCCCTTCTGCCCCATTGAATTTTTCCATTGAACTATTTAAAGCTATAGCTTTCATCATTACCTCATGGAGCTTGTTGACTGCCAAAATCATTAGTAATTTCTGCTGATCCAGCATTGCCAATGTGAGGTATCACTACCTGTTAGGCACATAGAACTATTTTGGCAGTAAGCCAGTTGGATTTGCTCTTAAGTTGATTCTGACCAGATCATTCAACTTAAATCACTTAGTGTCTGCAGTGCTTGGCATATAATGTGCTTGCTTTAGGTATCCATTATTTACAATGTCCTCTTAGCAATAACAGGATTGTATAGATGGCCTAGGGCCAAAGGATATCTCCTTAAGATTCTCTTCTCCCTTCTTTTTGACTCATTGCTTCCTGGGGTCTCCCCTCTACTTCCCAGCCTCGTAAATGTGATCAAGACCAATCGCCATTCTGATGATTGGTCTATTTAAAAATATTTATTTCAAGTAATTGTCTAACTCCTGCATAAAAATTCTTCTAATGATTAGAAACTTCATACTTACAGGCTTACCTTCCATGTGAATATATATTTAAAAGTTCTTCCACATTTTATCACTTATGACTCTGTTCCAGGTGACAGAAAACCTGATCTAACCTGTCTTGAACGAAATAGTGATTTATTGCCTCAACTAAATGAAAAGTGCAGAGGCTTCTGGCAAGGTAGAATATAGAGATAAGAAAACAATGTCAACAGGCCCTTGTTCCTCTTTCAGTTCTGCTTCATTGCTTTCAGACAGGGTCTCTCCCTAAATTCATAAAATGACTACACCAGCCTTAGGATCTTACATTGGCTCAGCTTCAAAAACTGTAAGAAAGAGTGCCAGTCACTGTTTAAGCATTCCAAGCAAAAATCACATTGCACCTCATTGGCCATATTTAGATCATGTGCATGCCACTGAGCTCATCACTTCTGGTGAGAAGAATGGGGTACTCTGATTTATTTTGCCCAACACCACATATCTGCTCTTGAATCAAGGTTTGATCAAGGTCTACTCATCCCACACGGGCTGAAAGTTTTGGTATGGGTCTCTAAGACGAAATCAAGGTTCAGTTACCAAGGAAAGAGGAAACAAATTATTGAAATATCTTTGTCCTTATAGTCTAACAAAGTTTACCGTCTTAGAGGTTTCTATCATCAAATAATAATTGATTCCTCATACTCTACAGAACAAAGTCTATATTTTCTTTTTCCTATAATCTCTTCATTTTGAAGAAATAATGTTCTTTCTCTAAGCTATAATAAATTTAGCATAGTTAATATAATAGGATCACCGAAGAGTTAATACGAACCTAAGAAAAGTTAACAGAGGTTTAGTATATGAAACAATGGATATAATCCCTGAAAGCATATGAGAATTACTCGATAGAGCACCAAAATGTAAATATGCCTGTGTATCAACCATACCAGATCTATCACCCCATAATTTTGGAGGACCTCAAAGGTATATATGTTTCTAAAAAGCTTCAGAATAAGTCTCATATACAGTTTAATTTATGAAATAATTGATCTTTATAGAATGAGAGAAAAAATATAACTATTACCTACCTAGCGAGAGAATAGCTGAACAATTTTGCCTAGTACTGAAAGTCGTATTTTGGAGGTACTGAGATAAACATAGCCTGCTAATAGGGAAATGGCCAGAGTGAAACTATGCCTTTTGAGAAACAGAAGTAACTGGCCACATGGATAATAAGAATAATCCAAAGCTAAAAGGGAAGCAATCAATATCCCAAGGATTTTTTCAGAAAATCGTTTGGTGTTCATCTGTCCATGCACTCAGTAAATATTTAATAAACACAAACTATAAAATGTAGGTACTGAACTAGATGCTAACACTAAAATGACGAGTAGAAACAATCCTAGAGTCCACTCCCATGGAGCTTAGAATCTAAGACTGAGATAGATAATATTAATACAATAAGTTAGGGGGCGGTTGCAGACCCCAAATCAAAGTGGTTTAATAATTACTGTTAATACAGATTTTGGAAAGGATTTGAGATGTGCTATGGTTTGAATTAGTCCTCCAAAATGTATGTGTTGGAAATGTAATTCTGAATCAACAGTATTGGGAGGTAGGGCCTTTTGGGAGGTGTTTTGGCGATGAGGGCAGAGTGGCATGGATTTGTACCATTATGAAAGAGTTTGAAGGACAGAGTTTTGTTCTTTCTACCCCTTCACCTTCTGCTATGTGAAGACATAGCATTTCTCCCCTTTGGAGGAGGCAGCCTTCACAGCAACATCTCGAAAGCCAGGATCAGACCCTCACCAGACACCAAATCTGCCAGCCTCCAGAACTATGAGGACTGTCTGTTGTTTATAAATTAGCTTGTGGTAATCTGTTACAGTAGCACAAACACACTAAGACAGAAGTTGATACCAGAGAAGTGGGCTGTTGCCTTAACAAACACCTAAATATGTAGAAGTGGCTTAGGCACTAGGTAATGGGTAGAGACTGGAAGAGTTTTGATATGAATGCTGGAAGAAGTCTACTTTGCTCTGAATGGACCATTAGGGTGATTCAGGTGAGGGCTCAGAAGAAGAGAAGAGATATAGGAAAACCCTCAGTCTTCTTAGACATTACTTAATTGATCATGACAGTGAAGACTTTTCTGATGAGGTTTTACACAGAGACAAGGAACAAGGATATTTACAAGTGGAGAAGGGGTCATTCTAGTTATAAAGTGGCAAAGAACTTTGATGAATTACGTCCATGCCCTAGGACTTTGTGGAAGGCAGAACTTAAGAATGACGAACCAGGATGTTTCTAGAAGAAATCTCTAGCAGCAGTGTTCAGGATGCTGTGTGGCTTCTCTGGACTGCTTATGGTAAAATGTGAAAAGAGAGAAATGATTTCAAGATGTAATTCATAATTAAAAGGGAAGTAAAATATGAAGATCTGGGAAATTTTCAGGCAGGCCAAGTAAAGAATAAAACAGATTTTGAGAGGAGAAAATCACAGGTTTGATACGGATATTAGTATGGAGAGAAGAAAGCCTGATACTATTTATCAAGACAATGGGAGAATGACCCCGAAGATATTTTGAAGAACTTTGAGGTATTTCCTCCTATACAGACCCAGAATGCCAGGGCCTTTGGGGTGAGGGCCAGGAACTTAAGGCATGAGCTGTAACCTTGGTGATGTTCACATGATGCTAAGTCTGTAGACTCACAGTGTATAGATCTGTGAAGGCATGACTTCCTTCCACTAGATATTAGAATGTGCCTCAGAGAGTCTCAGTGCCAGGTCGAGACCTACTGCAGAGGTGGAACTGCCACAGAGTGCCCCCACTAGTCCAATGCCGAGTAGAACTGTGGGATCTGGGCTACCACAGAGAGTCCTCAATAGGGCAATGCTTAAGGAGCCACGGGAGCAGGACCATCCTAAGACCCCAGAACTATAGGGCCACCAGCATGCAGTACCAGCCTGGAAAAGCCTCAGGCACGCATTTCAATGTATGAGAGCTAAAGCATACTCTGCACCCAGAAAAGCCATATGTGGGGAGCTGCCCAAGGCATTAGGAGACCCACACCCACCCCAGTGTACTAGGAAGGTGGGTAAATGGAGTAAATGAAGATTATGTTCAAGTCTGAAGATTTAATGCTATTTATGCTGCTGAGTTTTGGAATTACATGTGACCCAGTACTCCTTCCTTCTTTTCTATTGCTCCCTTTTGGAATTGGAATGTTTATTCTATGCTTGTTTTACCATCATAGTACATAACTTGTTTGATTTCACAGCCTCACAGCTGAAGAGCAAGTTGCCCCGATACGAATTTCACTCATATCTGATATTTAAATGAGACTCTGGACTTTAGACTTTTGAGTTTATGCTACAGTGAGTTAAGACTTTGGGTGCTATCGGGGTGAAATGAAGGTATTTTGTGTGTGAAAATGACATAAATTTGGGGGTCCCGGGGTGGAGTGCTATGATCTGAATGTCCCCCACAATTCATGTGTTGGAAACTTAATCCATGCTGTAATAGTTTTGGGAGGTGGGGCCCTTTGGGAGATATTTACATCATGAGAGTGTTATCTTTGTGAATGAATTAATGCCATTAAAAAGAGTTTGATATAGGGAGTCTAGTTATTTTTTCACTTCTGCTTCTACCATGTGAGGACACATCATTCCATGCCTCTGGAGGATACAGGCTTCAAGGTGCATCTTGGAAGCAGAAACTCGCCCCTTACCAGATGCTGAAATTGTTGGCATATTGATCTTAGACTTCCCAGCCTCCAAGACTATGAGAAACAAATTTATGTTTATAATTTACCTCATCTTTGGTATTCTGTTACAGCAAGATAAAGAGACTAACACAATGTTAAATAATTAAATGGCTCAGTGACATAACTAAATATATGAAATCTTTCTCTCTGTTCTGCCACTTTTGGTGTTGATTTCATGCACAAGCTGGTGACAGTCTGTCTGCTATACTTTCAGAGACTATATCCAAACACAAAATGTCCAGAGGAAAAAGAAGACTGTCTCTCCTTTAGTGTCTATCATAGACGTGGTGAAAAAAATTCTCAGAATTCCCTCATCGGATTTCTTCTTTAATCTCATTGGCCAAGTTGAGGCTGTGTGTATGTATATATCTACATCAATATCTTTATAACTATATCTACATCTGTATCCATATATCTGAATCTATCATTGGAGAAAGGTGGAGAAATTCCTATGCTTGATCTAAAGTAATTATCTAATATTATGTGGATGTTGAAAATCAATGAAAATGTCCACTACAGTCATTACTGAATAAATCAAAGAAACAAATGTAAAGTTAAAAATGTAAACAGTATAAAAAGTCCTAGACATTGTTTGAAAGTCTCTACTATGGAAATACAGCATCAGGAAAGACTTTCCTGAGGAGGCTTAAGCAGAAATGAAAGTAAATAAGTAGGGTTTGGATGAGTGAGGAGTGGGCAAAAAAGTGTTTCAGATCAAGAGAAGAGCATGTGAAAAATACCCTGTGGCTGGAGAAAATTGAGCAAATGAAGAACCTGAAAAAGTGTGGTGGGGCTTTGGCTGAGAGAGCAAAGATGGGTCTTCGCATTTAGATGAAGCTGGAGAAAGCCTTACATATATTGGTGAAGAGTTTTGTATCATTTTCCTAAGAACAATGGAAAGTCATTGCAATATCATTTTTTTTTTTTTTTCTGCTGTGAAGGGGACTTACAATGAACATTGGGAGAAAAGGATTTTTCCAGGTGAAGGATGATGCTACTTTTTTGCTTGGGTATTGGTAGTGAAAATGTAGAAAAGTAGATTGACACGATATTTAGAAGGAAAACTTGACAAGATTTGAGATGGTTTGCACGATGGTTTCAGGAAGCAAGGAAATAGGTGGTGTTGACAATGACTTCTGGGTTTCAGGCTCGCTAAAGTAACTGGTAGTTCGGGAAAATGATCCATGTTGAGACTCTACAGTAAGAAGTAACAGAGTATCTGAAAAGGAATGACAACCAGGTTACAGAAGTACTGCATTTGCACTCCTTAAATCTGTCAAGGTTCCAAAATCTGAGCAATGGCTTTCTTCAGCTGTAAAAGCATAACCCACACAGCTCATCACAGTCCCCAAAATTGAATGAAACCAAGTGACCAATCACTCTTCGTCATGTGAAATCATTAAGTGTCCAGCCAGAAGCTGTTTCTATAGGAAGCATTGGACCTTACAATAAAGTCCAGGAGCCACTTGGTGTGGGAGGAATAGGCTACCTGCCGTGAACCAAAAAGCTTTGAAGTTGGACATACGGGATTTAATCATTCAGCAGACTCTTCCGCTAGCAAACTGTTGGAAGGTCAAAAAGTAATACACACTGTGCTCTCAATGTACTTTGAAAGCATACATCCCTCCGATATAATGGGGTTTCTTTACTTTCTATCGATGATCTTATATCTTAAAAAAGAAAGAAAAAGAAACTTTATAGGCTTATTCCAATTTGTGTGGCTACAGATGTCCTTCTTAGCCATAGATGGGCACTGTTTCTCTGGTCTAATCCATTAAAAAATAGTAAGGATATGTCCTATTGCTCAGACTTTAAATACCATTCACTCAGTATATTGTTAAACATCTAATCCATCCATTCATTTGTGTTTCACATATCCTTATTTTATCTTAAATCTTTTCTTTGCATCCTACAGCTTTACACATATGACTTACCTCTCTGACTGGTTATTCCACAATGAAGCTAACGTTCAAAATAGCATAAGTACTCAACATAAAAGTAACTTGTAATCCCTGCTCTGTGGGAACTGGTGCTTAGATTTCCCATTAACACAGTGGGATGTTGTACACTTAACTCTATACCCATTCAAATGAAAGTATATATGTACTATCCACAGAAATCTATTCAAACAAGATATCATGATTTTTGAGCTTTAAAAATTGACTGCTTCTTGGATTTAAACAAGATAGAAACTGCTGAGAAAGATATTTTATTTTGTGTTCATATTTTGATGGTTGTATTATACAACAAGAATTTTACCTGGTAAAGATATGATCAAGCATTTATTTCCTTCCTGTTATGGTAGAAGCAATTATGTGGATTTTAAATAATCAGCAAATTGATTGTTGAATTACCAATAGCAGAAACAAACACACAGTCTCATGTATTGTATAAATTATATTTGCCATTTCTCTCATTTATTGTTTCAGTCTTCTAGTTGCACTGATATTTCTAGCATTCCAATTAATATTAGCAACGACCACTTCTTCCCCATATTGTTTCTGTGAGAAATCAGGAAAACAAAATTAACACTTATTGATTAGCTATTATTTACCAGACTCCACATTAGGTGTTTTTCAGCACTTTAATGTTTATAGTAATTTCAGTATATCCACCAACGTTTTTGATACACCCATATTGGAACAGAGTATTGGAACACGTTAATTTGGTAAGGAGCATCATCCCTTTATGATGATGTAGAATTTTTGACCACACAATTGAAGCTGCTTTTGTCAAGATGAACATTTTGCTATCTGGTAATATATATCATTTTTTAAGTGAAAAACAAAAAGAAGTAAGATCTGATATGTGCTCTCTATATCATAAAGGTTTATATTCAGATAACATGTTTTTCTCCCACCCTTGACAGCAGTATCATACAGGGGAAAAGTTAATCACATGGACTTCTAATTTCAACTTGGTGATTTACATACAGGTTGTTGTTTGGGCAAGATACACTGCATGAATATACAATCTATTTATGTTAATGATTTGCACTGGAAAAGACAACAGATTATTCTGAAATAGTCTTCAAACACTTTCTAAATTTTAAGCAGATGATTTTACCTTAAAATAATATGTTTATGATTAGTGTAGGAGATTTCTTCCTGTTCTACATTCATTGATCCTTACCCTCTAATGATACGTATGTGGGATAACCTACAACCTTTAGGAAAAATTTTAATTGTTACTTTCCTTCGAACATGAATAATAAGATTAACCAGACTGAGCTGAGAGAGTGAGCCAGAAATATCTCTCACTGAGAGAGAATCAGACTCCTTGCTTATGACAGCTATAAATAAATAATATCTGCTATAATCACTTTTAACCTTACATCTAGATTCTATATGCAGTGACAATGTGAGAAATTAATATATGTGTTATTCTGAAAACATGCCTAGATTTTGGAAGTCATTTGAATTTTTTTGATATTTGATGACTCCCTACAATCTATAAAATACACTTCAAATTCCTCAGCAAGTGTCATCTTGAATTTCCCTACCCACTGACCATAACTTCTCTCTCTCTTTTTTTTTTTTCCCCAAGATGGAGTCTCACTGTCTCTCCCAGGCTGGAATGCAGTGGTGTGATCTTGGCTCACTGCAAACTCCGCCTCCTAGGTTTAAATGATTCTCCTGCTTTAGCCTCCTGAGTAGCTGGGATTACAGGTGCCCACCACCACACATGTATAATTTTTGTATTTTCAGTAGAGACAGGATTTCACCATGTTGGCCAGGATAGTCTCAAACTCCTGACTTTAAGTGATCCACCTGTCTCGGCCTCCCAAAGTGCTGGGATTATAGGCATGAGCCACTGCGCGTAGCCACCGTCTCTTTTTTTAAATTTTATTTATTTTTGTTTTTTTATTTTACTTTAAGTTCTAGGGTACTTGTGTACAATGTGCAGGTCTGCTACATATGTATACATGTGCCATGTTGGTGTGCTACACCCATTAACTCATCATTTACATTAGTTATATCTCCTAATGCTATCCCTCTCCCCTCCCCCAACCTCCTGGCAGGCCCCAGTGTGTGATGTCCCCCACCCTGTGTCCATGTGTTGTCATTGTTCAATTCCCACCTATGAGTGAGAACATGTGGTGTTTGGTTTTCTGTCCTTGTGACAGTTCAGAATGATGGTTTCCAGCTTCATCCATGTCCCTATGAAGGACATGAACTCATCCTTTTTTGTGGCTGCATAGTATTCCATGGTGTATATGTTCCACATTTTCTTAATCCAGTCTATCATTGATGAACATTTGGGTTGGTTCCAAGTATTTGCTATTGTGAGTGGTGCCGCAATAAACATACGTGTGCATGTGTCTTTATAGTAAAATGATTTATAATCCTTTGGATATATACCCAGTAATGGGATTGCTGGGTCAAATGGTATTTCTAGTTCTAGGTCCTTGAGGAATTGCCACACTGTCTTGCACAATGGTTTACAGTCCCACCAACAATGTAAAAGTGTTCCTATTTATCCATATCCTCTCCACCACCTGTTGTTTCCTGACTTTTTAATGATTACCATTCTAACTGGTGTGAGATGGTATCTCATTGTGGTTTTGATTTGCATTTCCCTAATGGCCAGTGATGAGCATTTTTTCATGTATCTGTTGGCTGCATAAATGTCTTCTTTTGAGAAGTGTCTGTCCATATCCTTTCCCACTTGTTGATGAGGTTGTTTGAGTTTTTCTTGTAAATCTGTTTAAATTCTTTGTAGATTCTCGATATTAGCCCTTTGTCAGATGGGTAGATTGCAAAAATTTTCTCTCATTCTGTAGGTTGCCTGTTCAATCTGATGGTAGTTTCTTTTGCTGTGCAGAAGCTCTTTAGTTTGATTAGATCCCATTTGTCTATTTTGGCTTTTGCTGCCATTGCTTCTGGTGTTTTAGACATGACGTCCTTGCCCATGCCTATGTCCTGAATGGTATTGCCTAGGTTTTCTTCTAGGGTTTTTAGGGTTGTAGGTCTAACATTTAAGTGTTTAATCCATCTTGAATTGATTTTCGTATAAGGTGTAAAGAAGGGATCCAGTTTCAGCTTTCTACATATGACTAGCCAGTTTTCCCAGCACCATTTATTAAATAGGGTATCCTTTCCCCATTTCTTGTTTTTGTCAGGTTTGTCAAAGACCAGATGGTTATAGATGTGTGGTATTATTTCTGAGGGCTCTGTTCTATTCCATTGTTCTATATCTCTGTTTTGGTACCACTACCATGCTGTTTTGGTTACTGTAGCCTTGTAGTAGAGTTTGAAGTCAGGTAGCATGATGTCCCCAGCTTTGTTCTTTTGGCTTAGGATTGTCTTGGTAATGCGGGCTCTTTTTTGGTTCCATATGAACTTTAAAGTAATTTTTTCCAATTCTGGGAAGAAAGTCATTGGTAACTTGATGGGCCTGGCATTGAATCTATAAATAACCTTGGGCAGTATGGCCATTTTCACAATACTGATTCTTCCTATCCATGACCATGGAATGTTCTTCCATTTGTTTGTGTCCTCTTTTATTTCACTGAGCAGCGGTTTGTAATTCTCCTTGAAGAGGTCCTTCACATCCCTTGTAAGTTGGATTCCTAGGTATTTTATTCTCTTTGTACCAATTGTGAATGGGAGTTCACTCATGCTTTGGCTCTCCGTCTGTTATTGGTGTATAGGAATGCTTGTAATTTTTGCACATTGATTTTGTATCCTGAGACTTTGCTGAAGTTGCTTATCAGCTTAAGGAGATTTTGGGCTGAGACAATGGGGTTTTCTAAGTATGGAATCATGCCATCTGCAAACAGGGACAATTTGACTTCCTCTTTTCCTAATTGAATACCTTTATTTCTTTCTCTTGCCTGATTGCCCTGGCCAGTACTTCCAACACTATGTTGAGTAGGAGTGGTGAGAGAGGGCATCCCTGTCTTGTGTCCGTTTTCAAAGGGAATACTTCCACTTTTTGCCCATTCAGTATGATATTGGCTGTGGGTTTGTCATAAATAGCTCTTATTATTTTGAGATACATCCCATCAATACCTAATTTATTGAGAGTTTCTAGCATGAAGTGGTGTTCAATTTTGTCGAAGGCCTTTTCTGCATCTATTGAGATAATCTTGTGTTTTTTGTCTTTGGTTCTGTTTATATGATGGATTATGTTTATTGATTTGAGTTATGTTGAGCCAGCCTTGCATCCCAAGGATGAATCCCACTTGATTGTGGTGGATAAGCTTTTTGATGTGCTGTTGGATTTGGTTTGCCAGTATTTTACTGAGGATTTTTGCATCAATGTTCATCAGGGATATTGGTCTAAAATTCTCTTTTTTGGTTGTGTCTCTGCCAGGCTTTGATATAAGGATGATGCTGGCCTCATAAAATGAATTACGGAGGATTCCCTCTTTTTCTATTCATTGGAATAGTTTCAGAAGTAACGGAACCAGCTCCTCTTTGTACCTCTGGTAGATTTTGGCTGTGAATCTGTCTGGTCCTGGACTTTTTTTTGGTTGATAGGCTATTAATTATTGCCTCAATTTCAGAACCTATTATTGGTCTATTTAGGATTCAAGTTCTTCCTGGTTTAGTCTTGGGAGGGTGTTTGAGTCCAGAAATTTATCCATTTCTTCTAGATTTTCTAGTTTATTTGCACAGGAATTGAACTCAGCTCTGCACAAAGTCAACCTAATAGACATCTACAGAACACTCCACCCCAAAACAACAGAATATACATTCTTCTCAGCACCACATCACACTTATTCCAAAAATGACCACGTAGTTGGAAGTAAAACACTCCTCAGCAAATATAAAAGAAGAGAAATTATAACAAACTATCTCTCAGACGACAGAGTTATCAAACTAGAACTCAGGATTAAGAAACCTACTCAAAACCGCTCAACTACATGGAAACTGAACAACCTGCTCCTGAATGACTACTGGGTACATAACACAATGAAGGCAGAAAATAAAGATGTTCTTTGAAATCAATGAGAACAAAGACACAATATACCGGAATCTCTGGGACACATTTAAAGCAGTGTATAGAGGGAAATTTATAGCACTAAACGGCCACAAGAGAAAGCAGGAGAGATCTAAAATTGACACCCTAACATCGCAATTCAAAGAACTAAAGAAGCAAGAGCAAACACATTCAAAAGCTAGCAGAAGGCAAGAAATAACTAAGATCAGAGTAGAACTGAAGGAGATAGAGACACAAAGAACCCTTCAAAAAATCAATGAATCCAGGATCTGGTTGTTGAAAAGATCAACAAAATTGATAGACCACTAGCAAGACTAATAAAGAAGAAAAGAGAGAAGAATCAAATTGACACAATAAAAAATGATAAAGGGGATATCACCACTGATCCCACAGAAATACAAACTACCATCAGAGAATTCTATAGCCACCTTCTCTTTCTAATTTCATCTTTTTGTTTCATACCTTCCCATTTGGCCATAATGTTTCCCAAGGGCACTCTATTTCTTAGATCTTAGATCTTACTGTTCCTTCTCCATGAAATCTCTCTCTTCATTCAAACCTAACAATTCCTCCTCACTCATTAACACTTGCTCAAAATCACATGCTCTGGGAAGTCTTCAAAACCATTCTTACCTCCCATAGTGCCACATTTGTATCTTTATATTTATACCTATGTAACTGTCTCATTTATTTTATAGTTTGTCAGGCATCCTGTTGAACCACCTGGTAAAATTCTTGAGGTCAGGGTCTATGTCTTACATAAAAGATGTGTAGAAGTGGAAAAATGAAGCAAGCCAACATTTTAACTTTGTTTTTTTAGCTTTCTCTTTTTTTTACTTTAAAAAAAGTATGATTTTTTTAGAAAAAATTCACATACCAAGCGTGCCATTTGCAAGTGAACAATTTAGTTGTTTTAATATATTTACAAGATTATATGATCATCACCACTATATAACTTGGAAACCTTTTTAATACCCCTTCCCTACCAAAATAACCGTTACAAATCACTTTCCATTCTCTTCTCTCCAACTCTGGCTACGAATAATCTTTCTACCTGTAAAAATTTGCCTATTCTGGACATTTCATATAAATGGAAACATTTACATGAATCATCTATATATAGCCTATTATGTCTGATTTTTTTTTCCTTAGTATAATGTTTTAAAGGTTTACCCATGTTGTAACGTTGACTATTCATACTTTATCACTTTTGATGGTTGTGTAATATTCCATCACATGGACAGTCAACAGTTTATCCATTCACCAGTTCATGGACACTTGTATTGTTTCCACTTTGTGGCCATTGTGAATAATGCTGCTATGAACATACAAGTTTTTGTGTGGATGTAATAACTCTTTTCTGTCATATTATTTTGTTCCTAGTATATTTTGCATTGGAATGATTTGCCATGATTTAAGAAACTTACTTTATTGTTAAGCCCTTTTTTCATTATAAAACTTACTTTTTATATCACCTGGTGAGCTTCTTAGAGAGAATTAGTGTCAGAACTAATTCGTTACTGACATGTAATGATTTATCTTTTCCAATTACTTATATTTTATAATAATTAAAATAACTGCCCAGCAAATGACTGAATTGGGTTATTTGTTCTTGTGGTGTAAATGAGGCTCTGATTGTTTTTCTGTTGTAGGATAATGCTTCCTACTAATTTTAGATGATTGTTTTTATGCTTTGCTGTGTCTAATATCATCAACACTGACAGGAGAAGATGCACTTAGAATATAGAGATGGCAACTTGCTTCTTTCCCTATGTTACCTGACATTGCTTGTGTTTGCACTGGGTGAGGGATGAGGCTGAACCTACTTGACTTGTATTTTCTCTTATAATACAACTCTGAAACCTGCTGAATCTTACAGACTATGTTTAGAAAATAAGAAAAAAAGGGCCTATAATTTGAATAAAGAGTGCTGCTTCAAAAACTCAGTGAACCAAGGAAAACTTGCAGCTTGCTTTTACCCAAATGAGTCAAATTTAACATTTGAAAGAATAACTTGTGGCTGTATGTGCATACCAAAAGAAACTATTGATATAGATTATAAGGACTATGATGTAATCTTTCCTTCAGCTGTATCTTGCTGCATATTTTCATAGTTTGTAGAATTTTATACCTGGGAGTAACATTAGAGCCTATGGTCTAACCAGAGCTCACTCTTTTTTTTTTTTTTTTATGAATGAGGTACTTGTCTAAGGCATAGCACAGCTGCTTGTCTAAGGACCACATAGCTAAGGAGTAACAGAACTGAGGATTAAATCCTTGTCTATGTGATTACAAATGCTCTGCTTTTCATCTTTTGTAACAGTCTTTATTGTTTTTAAATGACAGAGTCATGTCTGCTTTTTTATATTTGGCTGCCCCTTTCATTGAGGACATTGAAAATGAACGGGATTGATATAGTTTGCATCCATTATTCCTATATTTTATCCTCTTTAATTGTTTTCTGATATATTCCAATTTAATTCCTTATGTTTTAATTGACAAATATTTATTGAACATCTTTTACATATAAGTACATTCTAGGTCCTGGGAAATATTGTTTACTATCTGATTCCTGACCCTAAGGAGTTTACAATCTTATTTATGGCATCAGACATTTATGTAAATAAATGTAATAAAATTTAATATGTGAATATTATAAAACCAATTTACTGAAAAGTGTCTACTATCTGGAATATGAGAGGGGAATACCTTTATCTTCCAGTCACTGTTTTCCTCCCAGATTTTGTATACTGATGTCCCTCTTTTTCAACAGCTCTTTTAAATGGCATTTTACTTAAATTTCATAAATTTTCCCCAATTTGGGTTAATAAAAGTTTCTTATTCAAATATTTAAGTGTAATTCCAGTTCAGTTTACAATTTCAAGGTCAATTGTTATCTCTTTTCCTGCCATCCCTCACTTCAGGCTAGCGCTGTACCTTCAGGGACTCGAGCAGAAAGTATAGGAAAAGTGGGGCATTGGTTGGGTCTTAGAAGCCATCCTTTCCTTGCCTTCTCCTTTGGTTAGTGAGAGGGAGAATCAGGAAAAGAGCAAGTCTCTTCTTATGTAACTGGAAAAGATGAATTATTTTTCTGTGCTCTATCAAACCAACACCTGGCATGTTGTCTATGACCTAAATGAAAATGGTGGCAATCTCCAACCTATCCCCATAAAGAAGAGCTTATCTTCACTCAGCAAGCTTCAGTATTTTTAAGTCCTGTAAAAGACCTGGCCAGTACGTCTGGCTGAACTTGTGCTGGTACACCTCCTCTAATGCATGTGTTTCCCTATAATCCTTTTTCTTGTGGTGGTCCTAGAAAACCTGTATCCTCCTAGAGTAACTCTCAGATCCAGGGACACACAGGGCACCAATCTTCCTTACTTTCCAAAGCTGGAAACAAAGGGAGGCTGCTGTCTGAACCTTTTCTGTCCTGGAAGTTTTTCACTTTGTCTAATCTCGCCTACTGTCATTTCCACCACTCTCTTGGCACATAAGGAGCCAAGATCACTGCCTAAGCAGACACTGTGTGAAACACAGTGCTGTTTTTCCCTTCTTGTAAGCTCTCAGTATAGTTTTGGGTAATTCTTTTTAATCACCTGTCTCTAGTGGTTTGAATTCATAAGGGAAACAACCTATTACTTTCTCCAAAAGACATTTTCCTCTCTCCTTACCCTCTTCCATCCACTGGCATAGGGATAGAGACAGCAACAGGTAGTTTGTTGTTGCTATCTGTTAGATCCAGTTCTCTCATCTGTCACTGCTCAGTAATTCTGGTGCAGAGTAAACTGTCCCTCAGGGCTGTTGGGTCTTGGAACTTTAAAGTGAAGTGTTTTATGCATTTAATTTCTCAGCTATAGGTGTTAGCCACAAGTCTAAAAATATCCCCCAATTTTAATCAACATCCTGTTACACATGCAATAATAAAGATTCAAAGAGAGTTTTCTGGCCTATGGAGGAAGACATACTTGCTATTAAAAGAACAAAGAAAACAGTCCTGAAATAAAGAAAGTAGCATTTTAGGTGGTTTATCATAGTGATATGTAGTTAAATAAAGTTACATAACTAGATATCTAAAGTATAATAAACATATATATATACATGTACATACATATATACACAAAGTGTATATATAAATATATGTACACAAAGTGTGTATATAAACACACACACAGATATATCTCTCCCCAGAATTTTCATTTTTATTGTTTTATTTTTATTTATTTATTTTTTTTGACACAGAGTCTCACTCTGTCACCCAGACTGGAGTACAATGGCATGATTGCGGCCCACTGCAACCTCTGCCTCCTGAGATAAAGTGATTCTCCTGCCTCAGCCTCCTGAGTAGCTAGGATTACAGGTGCATGCCAGCATGCCCGGCTAATTTTTTTCTATTTTTAGTAGAGCTGGGTTTTCACCATGTTGGTCAGGCTGGCCTCAAACTCCTGACCTCATGATTTGCCCATCTCAGCCTCCCAAAGTACTGGGATTACAGATGTGGGCCATGTGCCTGGCCACTATGTATATTTTATGGAAATAAAACCATTCTATAAAAATATGTATTATGATATATTTGATGTCTGTCATCATATATAATGATTTTATACCTATAAAAATGTATATTTTGATAGTTTTGTTGGGGGGGCGGAGCAAGATGGCTGAATAGGAACAGCTCCAGTCTCCAACTCCCAGCATGAGCGACACAGAAGACCAGTGATTTCTGCATTTTCAACTTAGGTACTGGGATCATCTCACTAGGGAGTGCCGGACAATTGGTGCTGGTCAGCTGCTGCAGCCCGACCAGCGAGAGCTGAAGCAGGGTGAGGCATCGCCTCACCTGGGAAGCGCAAGGGGGAAGGGAATCCCTTTTCCTAGCCAGGGGAACTGAGACACAAAACACCTGGAAAATCGGGTAACTCCCACCCCAATACTGCACTTTAAGCAAACGGGCACACCAGGAGATTATATCCCACACCTGGCCGGAAGGGTTCCATGCCCATGGAACCTCCCCCATTGCTAGCACAGCAGTCTGCAATCTAACTGCAAGGCAGCAGCAAAGCTGGGGGAGGGGCGCCCGCCATTGCTGAGGCTTAAGTAGGTAAACAAAGCCGCTGGGAAGCTCGAACTGGGTGGAGCTCACAGCAGCTCAAGGAAACCTACCTGTCTCTGTAGACTCCACCTCTGGGGACAGGGCAGAGGTAAACAACAACAACAAAAAAAGCAGCAGAAACCTCTGCAGATGCAAAACACTCTGTCTGACAGCTTTGAAGAGAGCAGTGGATCTCCCCACACGGAGGTTGACATCTGAGAAGGGACAGACTGCCTGCTCAAGTGGGTCCCTGACCCCTGAGTAGCCTAACTGGGAGACATCCCCCACTAGGGGCAGTCTGACACCCCACACCTCACAGGGTGGAGTACACCCCTGAGAGTAAGCTTCCAAAGTAAGAATCAGACAGGTACACTTGCTGTTCAGCAATATTCTATCTTCTGCAACCTCTGTTGCTGATACCCAGGCAAACAGGGTCTGGAGTGGACCTCAAGCAATCTCCAACAGACATACAGCTGAGGGTCCTGACTGTTAGAAGGAAAACTATCAAACAGGGACACCTATACCAAAACCCCATTGTCATCAAAGACCAGAGGCAGATAAAACCACAAAGATGGGGAAGAAGCAGGGCAGAGAAGCTGGAAATTCAAAAAATAAGAGCGCATCTCCCCCTGCAAAGGAGCACAGCTCATCGCCAGCAATGGATCAAAGCTGGTCAGAGAATGACTTTGACGAGATGAGAGAAGAAGGCTTCAGTCCATCAAACTTCTCAGAGCTAAAGGCAGAATTACATACCCAGTGCAAAGACACTAAAAATCTTGAAAAAAGAGTGGAAGAATTGATAGCTAGAATAATTAATGCAGAGAAGGTCATACATGAAATGACAGAGATGAAAACCACGACATGAGAAATACGTGACAAATGCACAAGCTTCAGTAACTGACTAGATCAACTGTAAGAAAGAGTATCAGTGATTGAGGATCAAATGAATGAAATGAAGTGAGAAGAGAAACCAAAAGAAAAAAGAAGAAAAAGAAATGAACAAAGCCTGCAAGAAGTATGGGATTATGTAAAAAGAACCAAATCTACGTCTGATTGGGATGCCTGAAAGTGAGGGGGAAAATCGAACCAAGTTGGAAAACACTCTTCAGAATATCATCCAGGAGAACTTCCCCAACCTACTAGGGCAGGCCAACATTCAAATTCAGGAAATGCAGAGAATACCACAAAGATAATCCTCGAGAAGAGCATCTCAAAGACACATAATTGCTAGATTCACCAAAGTTGAAATGAAGGAAAAAATGTTAAGGGCAGCCAGAGAGAAAGGTCAGGTTACCCACAAAGGGAAGCCCATCAGACTAACAGCAGACCTCTCGGCAGAAACTCTACAAGCCAGAAGAGAGTGGGGGCCAATATTCAACATTGTTAAAGAAAAGAATTTTAAACCCAGAATTTCATATCCAGCCAAACTAAGTTTCATAAGTGAAGGAGAAATAAAATCCTTTACAGATAAGCAAATGCTTAGAGATTTTGTCACCACCAGGCCTGCCTTACAAGAGACCCTGAAGGAAGCCCTAAACATGGAAAGGAACAAATGGTACCAGCCATTGCAAAAACATGCCAAAATGTAAAGACCATCGAGGCTAGGAAGAAACTGCATCAACTAACGAGCAAAATAACCAGTTAATATCATAATGGCAGGATCAAGTTCACACATAACAATATTAACCTTAAATGTAAATGGACTAAATGCTCCAATTAAAAGACACAGACTGGCAAACTGGATAAAGAGTCAAGACCCATCAGTCTGCTGTATTCAGGAGACCCATCTCACATGCAGAGACATACATAGGCTCAAAATAAAGGGATGGAGGAAGATCTACCAAGCAAATGGAGAACAAAAAAAAGCATGGGATGCAATACTAGTGTCTGATAAAACAGACTTTAAACCGTCAAAGATCAAAAGAGACAAAGAAGGCCATTACATAATTGTAAAGGGATCAATTCAACAGGAAGAGCTAACTATCCTAAATATATATGCACCCAATACAGGAGCACCCAGATTCATCAAGCAAGTCCTTAGAGACTTACAAAGAGACTTAGACTCCCATACAATAATAATGGGAGACTTCAACACTCCACTGTCAACATTAGACAGATCAACAAGACAAAGTTAACAAGGATATCCAGGAATTGAACTCATCTTTGCACCAAGCGGACCTAATAGACATCTATAGAACTCTCCACCCCAAATCAACAGAATATACATTCTTCTCAGCACCACATCGCACTTATTCCAAAATTGACCACATAATTGGAAGTAAAGCACTCCTCAGCAAATGTAAAGGAACAGAAATTAAACTGTCTCTCAGACCACAGTGCAATCAAATTAGAACTCAGGACTAAGAAACTCAATCAAAACCGCTCAACTACATGGAAACTGAACAACCTGCTCCTTAATGACTACTGGGTACATAATGAAATGAAGGCAGAAATAAAGATGTTCTTTGAAACCAATGAGAGCAAAGGTACAACATACCAGAACCTCTGGGACACATTTAAAGCTGTGTGTAGAGGGAAATTTATAGCACTAAATGCCCACAAGAGAAAGCAGGAAAGATCTAAAATTGACACTCTAACATCACAATAAAAAGAACTAGAGAGGCAAGAGCAAACACATTCAAAAGCTAGCAGAAGGCAAGAAACAACTAAGATCAGAGCCGAACTGAAGGAGATAGAGACACAAAAAACCCTCCAAAAAATCAATGAATCCAGGAGATGGTTTTTTGAAAAGATCAACAAAATTGACAGACCACTAGCAAGACTAATAAAGAAGAAAAGAGAGAAGAATCAAATAGATGCAATAAAAAATGATAAAGGGGATACCACCACTGACCCCACAGAAATACAAACTACCATCAGAGAATACTATAAACACCTCTACGCAAATCAACTAGAAAATCTAGAAGAAATGGATAATTTCCTGGACAATTACACTCTTCCAAGACTAAACCAGGAAGAAGTTGAATCCCTGAATAGACCAATAGCAGGCTGTGAAATTCAGGCAATAATTAATAGCCTACCCACCAAAAAAAGTCCAGGACCAGATGGATTCACAGCTGAATTCTACAAGACGTACAAGGAGGAGCTGGTACCATTCCTTCTGAAGCTATTCCAATCGATAGAAAAAGAGAGAATCCTCCCTAACTCATTTTATAAGGCCAACATCATCCTGATACCAAAGCCTGGCAGAGACACAACAAAAAAAGAGAATTTTAGACCAATATCCCTGATGAACATCGATGCAAAAATCCTCAATAAAATACTGGCAAACCGGATTCAGCAGCACATCAAAAAGCTTATCCACCATGATCAAGTGGGTTTCATCCCTGGGATGCAAGGCTGGTTCAACATTCGCAAATCAATAAATGTAATCCAGCATATAAACAGAACCAAAGACAAGAACCACATGATTATCACAATAGATGCAGAAAAGGCTTTTGACAACATTCAACAGCCCTTCATGCTAAAAACGCTCAATAAATTCGGTATTGATGGAACGTACCTCAAAATAATAAGAGCTATTTATGACAAACCCACAGCCAATATCATACTGAATGGGCAACAACTGGAAAAATTCCCTTTGAAAACTGGCACAAGACAGGGATGCCCTCTCTCACCACTCCTATTCAACATAGTGTTGGAAGTTCTGGCTAGGGCAATCAGGCAAGAGAAAGAAATCAAGGGTATCCAGTTAGAAAAAGAAGAAGTCAAATTGTCCCTGTTTGCAGATGACATGATTGTATATTTAGAAAACCCCATTGTCTCAGCCCAATATCTCCTTAAGCTGATAAGCAACTTCAGCAAAGTCTCAGGATACAAAATTAATGTGCAAAAATCACAAGCATTCTTATACACCAGTAACAGACAAGCAGAGAGCCAAATCAGGAATGAACTTCCATTCACAATTGCTTCAAAGAGAATAAAATACCTAGGAATCCAACTTACAAGGGATGTAAAGGACCTCTTCAAGGAGAACTACAAACCACTGCTCAGTGAAATAAAAGAGGACACAAACAAATGGAAGAACATACCATGCTCATGGATAGGAAGAATCAATATTGTGAAAATGGCCATACTGCCCAAAGTTATTTATAGATCCAATGCCATCCCCATCAAGCTACCAATGACTTTCTTCACAGAATTGGAAAAAATTACTTTAAAGTTCATATGGAACCAAAAAATAGCCCACATTGCCAAGACAATCCTAAGTCAAAAGAACAAAGCTGGAAGTATCAGGCTACCTGACTTCAAACTATACTACAAGGCTACAGTAACCAAAACAGCATGGTACTGGTACCAAAACAGAGATATAGACCAATGGAACAGAACAGAGTCCTCAGAAATAATACCACACATCTACAGCCATCTGATCTTTGACAAACCTGAGAGAAACAAGAAATGGGGAAAGGATTCCCTATTTAATAAATGGTGCTGGGAAAATTGGCTAGCCATAAGTAGAAAGCTGAAACTGGATCCTTTCCTTACTCCTTAAATGAAAATTAATTCAAGATGGATTAGAGACTTAAATGTTAGACCTAATACCATAAAAACCCTAGAAGAAAACCTAGGTAAAACCATTCAGGACATAGGCATGGGCAAGGACTTCATGTCTAAAATACCAAAAGCAGCAGCAGCAAAAGCCAAAATTGACAAATGGGATCTAATTATGCTAAAGAGCTTCTGCACAGCAAAAGAAAGTACCATCAGAGTGAACAGGCAACCTACAGAATGGGAGAAAATTTTTGCAATCTACTCGACAAAGGGCTAATATCCAGAATCTACAAAGAACTCAAACAAATTTACAAGAAAAAAACAACCCCATCAAAAAGTGGGCAAAGGATATGAACAGACATTTCTCAAAAGAAGACATTCATACAGCCAACAGACGCATGAAAAAATGCTCATCATCACTGGCCATCAGAGAAATGCAAATCAAAACCACAATGAGATACCATCTCACACCAGTTAGAATGGCAATCATTCAAAAGTCAGGAAACAATAGGTGCTGGAGAGGATGTGGAGAAATAGGAACACTTTTACACTGTTGGTGGGATTGTAAACTAGTTCAACCATTATGGAAAACAGTATGGCAATTCCTCAAGGATCTAGAACTAGATGTACCATATGACCCAGCCATCCCACTACTGGGTTTATACCCAAAGGATTATAAATCATGCTGCTATAAAGACACATGCACACGTATGTTTATTGCGGCACTATTCACAATAGCAAAGACTTGGAATCAACCCAAATGTCCATCTGTGACAGACTGGATTAAGAAAATGTGGCACATATACACCATGGAATACTATGCAGCCATAAAAAAGGATGAGTTTGCGTCCTTTGTAGGGACATGGATGCAGCTGGAAACCATCATTCTTAGCAAACTATCACAAAACCAAACACTGCATGTTCTCACTCATAGGTGGGAACTGAACAATGAGATCACTTGGACTCAGGAAGGGGAACATCACACACTAGGGCCTATCATGGGGAGGGGGGAAGGGGGAGGGATTGCATTGGGAGTTATACCTGATATAAATGACGAATTGATGGGTGCTGATGAGTTGATGGGTGCAGCACACCAACAAGGCACAAATATGCATATGTAACAAACCTGCACGTTATGCACATGTACCCTAGAACTTAAAGTATAATAATAAAAAATAATAATAAAATAAAAATAAATAAAAATAAAAATGTATATTTGAGATTATGTAATCATGTAAAAACCTGAGAAGATAGTTAATAAATAGTCATTAGCACTTGCCTCTTAAGATTACTAAGAAGGACGCAGGAATTGGGAACTTCTGTTTCTTTCAATATTTCTAAAGAAAATAGTATTTTTTAACAAAAATAGTATTTTTCTGTCTTTAAGAGTTTTTTAATCTGAAATATCTTTGGAATAAGAAACTTTTGCCCAGAGGAGTGCAGGTGTTTGAGCTGTTCTAGGAACTCTGTGTAGCAACTATGTACAGATCCTGGAGACCAATGGCAAGCTAAGAAGTGAAAAAGATGTAGCAATTGAGAAATCATCAGAATGGATTCTGAAGATGTATGGGGAGATATCAAAGATGGCAACAGAAAGGGCAACACAAAAAGGGAACCTGGGAGTTGATTGTGTTTTTGGACATGCTGATTTTGAGCTGCTGGTAGGATATGGAATAAGCCACTGCAAGAGCAAAACTAGAGCACAAAAGAGTCCTCAGAGTGGGCCATGGACTTAGGAGTTACCACACATGTGTTATGGGTGAAGCGATTGGAGAGACCAAGCGGGCCACAGGAAGTAGAAAAATTAAGAAATAGTGTCAGCTAAAGCCTACATTTATATGGTATCATAATGAGATTTCACTAATGATTAAGATTTTAGGAGGCAAATCTGTGAGAAACACTATAAATGGTAAAACTAACCAAAGGAAATCACATGTTAAAGGCAAATATTAGTTTCTCATATTTTTGAAGCAGCTGTTGAAGAGTATCCAACTTTCTTGAATAAATTAATGTGCCACTTTAAAAATCATACATTGTAAAATACAAGTTTTGGTTACTTCCCTCTCTCTAACATATACTTTTTCTCTAACTTCTCTAACCTCTGTTATACCCTGCTGTTTCCCAGCACCTAGCATAGTGCCTAATAAGTCATAGAATTTAATTAATTTATAATAAAGGAAAGTCATTCACCTACATGCAAACTCATACTTCAGAACTGTTGGGGAAGAACTGATCTCAAATGGCTTCACATATTGAAACCATTCTAACCTTTCTTGGAAAGCTCTCTCTCTGTCTGCCACAGTCTCCTATTAGTCTTTATTAGGAAAAATAGGAAGAATTCAGCTACTCAACAATTGTACAAAGCAATTTAAGTGTTATTTGTTAAAATAGAGTTTGTCTTACACTTTGCTGTTACTTCACTCTCCAGCACCACCTTACAGAGAAAAAGGGAAAACGCTGTGAAGTTCTACTGCTGTAAAAATATAGTTACCTTTCAGGCCAGGCGTGGTGGCTCACACCTGTAATCCCAGTACTTTGGGAGGCCGAGGTGGGTGGATCACAAGGTCAAGAGATAGAGACCATCCTGCCTAACATGGTGAAACCCCCATCTCTACTAAAAATACAAAAAATTAGCCGGGTGTGGTGGTGGGTGCTTGTAGTCTCAGCTACTTGGGAAGCTGAGGCAGGAGAATGGTGTGAACCCGGGAGGCAGAGCTTGCGGTGAGCCGAGATCGTGCAACTGCACTCCAGCCTGGGTGACAGAGCAAGACTCCCTCTCAAAAAAAAAAAAAAAAAAAAAAAAAAAAAAAAAAAAAATGTAGTTACTTTTTAGAGAGAAATTCCATCAAGTAGTTCAAATTGATTCACTGATCTGTACCTCTCTCATCGTAGCAAAGTAATAAATTATTAACGTAGATGACAAGCAAATTGAATACACACAAATTAAGCAGGAGAATTGACTAAACATCTACAGTGGACTCTGGTATAGCATCTGCAAGAGAATTTTTTTGAGACAGAGTCTCACTCTGTCACCCACATTGTAGTGAAGTGGCCCCATCTCAGCTCATTGCAACCTCCGCTTCCTGTGTTCAAGAGATTCTCCTTCCTCAGCCTCCCAAGTAGCTGGGAGTACAGATGCACACGTGGCTAATTTTTGTATTTTTTGGCAGAGAGAGGGTGTCACCATGTTGGCCAGGCTGGTCTCGAACTCCTGGCCTCAAGTGATCTGCCTGCCTCAGCCCCCAAAGTGCGAGGATTACAGGCGTGAGCCACCATGCCTGGCCTGCAAAAGATAATTTAATTTTCCTTGAAATCTGGAAAGCTTCCTTATACTATTCCTTATACTATTCCTAAATATCTTGAAGTTCATATTAAAATAATATTTCATGTTGACAATTTTGTGTCTTTCAGCTTCTCCAATTTTACCTTCATCTCCTTTCACTTAACATTCGTGTAGGTACGTTATCTTGGTGAGAAAAACAGATTTGGAATAAGAATGTCTACATTTGTGTTTGTATGGATTGTTAATTTGGGGCAAGCCATTTCATGTTACCTCTGAAAATGTATTCTTATCTCTACAATGGGTAACCTTACCTCAGAGAGAGTTGCTTCATTTTCAGATTAAATATTATATGTACAGTACTTAAGTGTCATAAATACTCAGTTCTCATCAATGAATTAAAACATACCTCACTTTTAAGAAAAATCACCTTTTCTTCTTTCTCTCTGTCTTGCCTTTTCTCCTTCCCTTCCTTTCTTCCTTCCTCTTCTTTTTCCATTTTTAATCAAATCATTCAACTAAAAGTGCCAACACAGGTTTCAATGTTTGGAGCCATTTGAGATTGATTTTCCCCCAGCAGTTCTGAAGTAACAATTTACATGTACGTGAATAGCTTTTCTTTATTACAAATGTGTTAAATCCTCTGACTTGTTAGGTACTATGCTCGTTGCTGAGAAACAGCAGGGTATAAAAGCAGACCGAGCCTTAGCTTTTAGTCCGCTTTGTGAGTGTCGTTATAAAAATAGTCATTACTATTAGCTAGCACTCTACTCACACTGAAGCACTGCAATACCACCTGCAGATATTTTCTGAGTTACATGAAAGGAAATAAAAATCAGGCATCTGCTCTGGCTAGCGGAGAGTGGGGTTGGAAACATCCTGGATGTTTTCTTATTTTCAGCTTTTTAATTCTAGACCACAGGTTGGTAAACTGGCTCATAGACCTCATTCAGTTCTTTGCCTGTTTTTGCAAGTAAAGTCCAGTTGGAACTCAACCATGCTCTTTCGCTTACCTATTGCTGATTGCTGCTTTTGTGCTACAAAGGCAGAACTCATTAGTTGCAGCAAAAGTTTGTGGCGCGCAAGGACAAAAATATTTATCATCTAGCCCTTTACAGATAAAGTCTGTTCCTGCTCTAGAGAAAAATCTCTACCAATGTCTACCAGAGAGCTGGTTCCCTAAACAAGCCAGAGACGTTATTATTGCCTCCATTCTTTCTATAGTTAACTGTTCTTTGCTTTGCTGGTCCTTCAAATAAAATGTCCCTACTTGTTGCATGTGAAGAAACTTTCCAAAATGTCCTCATAATTCTCTTGTTGTGACCCATACTATTTGCACTAACCCAAGAGATTTCCTGTAGTTATACAAAATGGTGACTATCTCAGACTTTGAGCCCTTATGTTTTCCCATTTCTTTTCGTTTTTATTTTGAGTCCCATCCTCCCCTCACTCTTAAAAAAAAAAAATAGTGGAAGAATATTTGGTCAGAAAATCACCTCACTGTAATGTAGAGAAGCTGTTGGAGTGGTAGGGTCCAATCAGGATGCTGGAGCTGCCCATGGTTAAGAACTGACAAACTCCCAGACACCGGCTGATGCTATTAATACAATGCCAAGACTTACTCCTAGTCACTGTAACGGCAAGCTCCAGGGTACATGCAGCTTATAGGTATTCACATTTGAGCAGCACATCAGACACCAGCCAACAGGCTTTCTTGTTTTACCTGGGATCTATGTACTCCAGCATGTGCTTCTGCTCTCTTGCCCATGTCCACACTCTCCTGGCCTTGTGTATACTGTCTATATCCCCACTGTGACACACCTTCAACTTTAGAAGGAGATGTCATAGAGTGGAAACAATACTGGATAAGGACTGGGTAAAGGCAGGTCCAAGCACTACTATGGACTTTAATGGCTTGGTGACTTCAAATAATTTGATTTCCCTCTCTAGGCTTTAAAGTCATCACTATGGATTTAAGAGTCATGTAACAACAGTGGTAATTTTTGAGTCTGTAAATCAGTAGGCACAAGGAAAGTATTTATTTTTCTTCCTTGCAATAATTATTTAATATTGTGTTGACCAAATGTTCAAGAGAAGCACACTTAATAAGTAACCCAAGGCCACATTGCTGGTAACTAACAGATATCCCAGCTACATTTGACTCTAAAACCCCTACTTTTTTTCCCATTAATCCATTCAGTTTATTTGTAACAACTTACCCTAAAGAAATATGGCCAGAACTCTGAGAACTCAGACTGCTGGAAGCTCCCCAGATCTGCTTCTGTTTCCTAATGCTGAATTGATCCCTCTGAAATATTTTTGAGAAAGTAATCAAACTGGGCTTTTTAACTCTGTGGTGGGTTTCAGTAAGCTGGGCTTTGACAGTTACAAAATAGTTATGGTGCTTAAAAACATTAGCTACCAAAATACAGCCAGGTGCAGTGGCTCACACCTATAATCCTAGCACTTTGAGAGGGCAAGGTGGGAGGATCACCTGAGGTTAGGGGTTTGAGATCAGTCTAGCCAACATGACAAAAACCTGTCTCTGCTGAAAATACAAGAAAAAAAAAATTAGCCAGACGTGGTAGCACATGCCTGTAATCCCACCTACTTCGGAGGTTGAGGCAGGAGAACCACTTGAACCCGGGAGGCTGAGGTTACAGTGAGCTGAGTACATGCCACTGTACTCCAGCCTGGGTGACAGAGTTAGATTCTGTCAAAAAAAAAAAAAAAAAAAAAAAAAAAAAAAAAAAAAAAAAAAAAAAAAAAACTAGCTACTGAAATACAAAGTAATAGAAATAGTCAACCAGTGGAAGAGAGGAAAGTAGCAAAGTTAATAGTGTAATTAAAAAAATAATAAAGTGTAAGATGATGGCAATTAAGACTTGCTTTATCCTCTGTTGGGAATAAGTATCTTCATTTTCCATATAACCATAGTTACATAAGGACATTGATTTATGACCACCATATCATTAGTTGATCTGTGTCTGATTTACTCTAATCATTAGTGCTTTTCATGAGCACATATTCCCAGAGATGCTTTTGGTTTTGTGTTTCCAGACCCACAAAACTAGCTTGCTCTTTTCCTCAGTTTTGAACTTTCACTTACATGTTCTTATTTTGCCATTTCCTCAGAATTTTAATTTTGAGCATTCTAAGAGAGATTGCACAGGAAAAATATTGTAGAATAGTTGCAAGAAGCACTGTTTCTTGAAAGTGATATTTTTAAATCCATTGACTTGTTTTTGTAAGTCGACTGTCAACGTATTGTGAGATGCTTTTCAAGCTTCAGTATATATGAGATTCAAATTCAGCAAATCTGGGATGGAACCCAGGAATTTGGATTTGTAACAAGCATCCAGATGGCAGCAGGCTGGCCGTTGTACCACACAGGAGTAAGCGTGTAATTGATTGTTGTATCATTTATTTCACACGATGTGACACTGCTGGGTATTTAGTAAGAAATGAATCAATAATCAAAAGTGTTACTAGAAAGGGGGCCATATAATGTACTCATTCATTCATCTGGTGATTCAATAGTTTAGCCCTCAATGAGTGCCTGCCAAGTACTGGGCAGTATTGCCCATACTGGAAAAAGGCACATTGTTATACTGCATGCTTCCGAATAGCACGGTGTCTAATGAGGGCTTTGGAAAAGCAAAAGCATCATTTTGACATAATATGTAGATGTTAGTAAAGTGATAATTGATAGGAGTTAAAGAAGTGATGAACTTCTACTACTGAAACATCCTCATTGTGCAACGCTGAAAGAACTACCCAGTTTCTTGTAAGTCTCTGTTTCTTGATTCATATAAAGGAGATGCTAATAATAAAAATATGAAAATAATATCTTCCCTCAATATGATTATTATATGAAATGAATTAAGTGAAAGTAAGTTGGTAAACTGTGAAAGGCAACATATATGCAAGTAGTAATATTTATAAATCTCTTCTTACTTTATGGATTTAGGTAGGTCTCTTCAGCCCAATTTGGTATGGTTGATTGAATACCTAAGCTAACATTTTCTATTACCACGCAGGGTAGCAAATTGGATATCTCTATCTGATTTTTGATTGAGGGAGGCATAGGTTACCTATCTCAACAGCATGAAATCTCTAACACTTGGGACTGCATACTAATGGCATTCTACTTGACATTTTAGAATCTTTTCCCTTAAAGCTGCAATGACAAACAACTGATGGAGCTGCTAGATGTAATAAAGACCCCTGTTCTGAGATTCCTGAGCAGTGTTTATCCCTTTACCAAGTATGCAAAATGTATACCATTGTGGGGTGATCTTTAAAAATGATCCTTGCCTTACTATATTTTTGTTATTTGAGCATTATAAATATATTTTACTCATACTTTGAATTGACTTTATGAACTTTTTCTGTGATCCCAGCAATGATCAGAACTTACATGACAGTGGGCTTCAGTAATTATCACTGATCTTGTACTAAGCTTCATGGGAAATGCAGCGTTTCAGAAATTCAGTGATAAATTAGCATGAGATTTTGTTGACAAACATTTTAGTAAATCTTTTTTCTTCTGAGATGCAATAACATTTTATTTGTACAATATGTAAATGATACAAAACCATAAGAAAGCGAAACGTTCATCTTCTGTGTATTAATCAAGGGCTTAGCTATACTGTACTAGTGGAGATATATTCAGCATGACATTTTCCACACAGTGTATCTAGTTCTGAAATTACTACTTGATTGCATGTTATATGTGTCTTCCTATGAGAAAATAGGAAAAGCAGAAAATAAACCTATTTATCTTGGCAGTCGGCACCCTGAATTTTGTATTTAATGAGTGTTAAACAGGTAGAATCATAGTTGAACATAGCAGATCTAATGGTCTAATTTGAAAAACGTTAGTCCCTTTTTATTGCCTATCTGATAAACAAGTCACATCAAATTATTCTTGTTCCCTAATACTTTCTATGTAGAGTCTGTGTTTTGAGACAGTTGGTAAATTGTGAAAGGCAACATATATTCAAATAATAATACTTGTAAACCTCTTCTTACTTTATAGAGGTGACCAGGTCTCCTAGCCTCCGTTCAGTATGGGTGACTGGATGGCTAAGCTTACTTGCCTTACTTTATAGGTAGGGAATTTTAGAAGCCTTCAATAGGAATATGTTGTAAAAATAAAGCAAACCTAAATAGAGTAAATAAGGCCCTGTCCAGAACACCACAGGCAGTACACTCTGTGTTTCCATCACACCATCACTATCCACACAGAGCTGCTGGCTGAGCGTGTTGCTGCATCTAAAAATCACCCCAGCCCAGGTGTGCTCCACTTCACACTTTAACTAAATGTATTAAAGAATAGAATGCCCTTAAAAGCAGATTGCACCTTATGGTCTTCTTTTTCAAAGGGTTTAAAAATGTCTTAAGGAAGGGTAATGCCTATTTGGGATTTATGATTATTACTCATCAGTTTTATTGTTCATCCTGCTTTCACACTGAGCATCCACATCACATCCACAGGAGAGTATCCAAAGGCAGCCTGATCACTTAAAGTTGTTTTGGTAATAATTTATCCCAGAGTCTGACTCCATTGTTCTGCGTGTGTTACATAGAACTTCTGTGGAACATCAAACATATTTATTGATAGGAGAAAATTGTGTCTTTATGAGTGTTTCTGTAATGAAATAGGATGAGGGATGTGGAAAGTCGCTGGCAGTTTCAATTCAAGCAGCACCCTTCAGGAAGAGAAAAATGGGAATGTTTTTATGAACATGAAATAAAACTCTAAAAATAGATGAGATGTTCTAGTATCCACTGTTTGATAATATATAGGCGTATTGTCCTTTGTGAATGAAGAGGGCACTGCAGAATCTTTCTTGTTGCCAAGTATTCACAGTTAGAAGAAATATTATGCACATTCTCCTTGATATTATTACAGCCTAGTCAGTGAGTACTTCCACAGGAATTAATGAAGAATACTGGTTTAGTGAGGGGTTTATTTACCTCCCGCTACAGACTAACCCCTGCCCAGAGACACCAACACAAGGGGAATTGAGTCTTACATCGGACACTATTGGTATGATAACTCTCCATCTGTGGAGCACTGACTGGCTTGCAATAAAGGCTATTACCCCGTTGGCCATGTACCATATCATTTTGCTGCCTACTAATGCTTTGCTCTTTTTTTTCTCCCTCTCTTTCAATTTGCATTTAGAAGAGCTAGCAACCTCACTTGGCAAAGCTAACTGCTGATGTAGCTGACAATAAAGCTCTATGTCATCACTTGAATATCAAAAACTATAAGGAAACGAAGAGCTAACGCATATTATGTTGATATTTTTTCTGAAGCCAAAACCTATTTTAATTGTGGCAAAATAGTGAAAAAGACTTATCGCAATGTGGGCCTAAGTCATAGCCTTCAAATTGATGTTGAAAGGTCAAACTTGAAAACTACAGGAGGTAGAAAGGAGTTAATTGAAAGAAAAGAAAGAATGTAAAAATCGACGAGAAATACAGTGAAACTTGGAATACTCTGTTGTAAGAAAGGGCTTAATATTTTATTTGGTTCGGTTTCATATTGGAAGGAATCAGTTCAGATGATATAGCTCTTATATAAATAATGTTATGGAGTACAGTCCTCCCAAGATACCGGCTGAGGATAAATATGGTTATTAAACTATCTTATTTACCTGCCTAGCATTGAAAAGTAGGTTAATTAATAGATTAAAGAATAATTTGGCATAGTTCTTACTTTCATGGGACTTGTAGTCTAGATAAATGTAGGTATCCATATCCTTTTATGCTCTGAAATGTGTGCACTTTTCTTTCTCTGCAATTTCAACATTAGGGCTGTGCTCTTCTGAATATTCATCAACTTCTGTTATGTGGAGGACCTGGAGAACATTAAGTAGAAAATTAGAAATTCCAAAACATTGGTTTATGAATCCCAGGTAATTGGAATATTCATCAGAAGGACTTTAATGCCAAGGAAAACAAGGTTAACAATGCCCAATCTACATGTTGAAAACAAACTCTCTCCACCTCTCTTTCTTTCTCTCTTTCTCTCTCTCTCATATATATGTAGAGATATTTCTATCTATATGTAGAAATAGCTTTCTATATTACATATATACTTCTACGGAGATATCCATATATAAAAATATCTATATTATATATAGATGTTTCTACATAGAAATAAAAAGCTAATGTAACATATTATACATAGATATAAATATCTTTATATAAATGTATTTCTATATAGATATTTGTATATATTTAGATTCTATATATTTATAAATATTACGTATTTAGAAAATTATACTATTATATAATATGTACATACATTTCTATATAGAAATATTTGAATATATATTATAGAAATATTAAAATATTTCTATGCAATGTAAATATTAACATATAATTATATACAGATATTTCTATATTATCTCTTTATAGCATATATGATATATTAGATAATCTAGACATATTTGATAATATATGGATATTTTTATATAGAAATATAATCATTTATATAGATATGTAATATATAGATATATAGATTATATAGAATATGTATATATATACACAGAGACATGTTCAGATAGATATATATTAAACTGGTTTTCATAGGTTAAATCAGTGTCAAAATTTAGCCACCTTCTGTGATGTTTGAAGCCCCCTCTCCATACTTCCTCCCTTCTTGAGAGTTTTGTCATTTGTTTCCTTTCTCCTGTATCTTAAACATCTAGTCTCGAAATGATGTTGCAACTTCATTTCAACATTTGCAAGTCTATAATCTTGAACAACCATAAAACCCTCTTTGACTATAGCTGTCACCTTTCTTTTCATAGTCAAGCGTCTTGAAAGAGTTTTCTCTAAGTGCATACCACCTCACATCTCATGCATTTGCCTTAGTATAATATGAAATTTGTACCACCAGTCCACTATTGTAGTCAATGACCTCTACATTGCTAAAGCAAAAACACATATTTTTTATTTTTTTTTTCTAGTTTTCTCTGTGGCATTTCATTTCAGAAACATTCTTCTTGCTTTGCTTCCAGGACTCTACACTCTTCTGCTTTTTCCTATGTCCTTGGATATTTATTCTCAACTACTTTCAGAGTTTTTTTTTTCCTTTGTTTGTGACTTAAGTGGCAGGTTTTTCCAGGGCCTTCCGTAACCTTCCACCTTTCTTTTGTTATCCTTGGGTGATCCTATTTAAATTCAAGACTTCAAGTATCACCTTGAATATTATGACTTCCAAATCTGTTTCTCCCACTTAAAATTCTCTCCTGAAATTCAGAAGTGTATATTCAATACCTACTTGATATTTCTATTTGAATATCTGATGGCTATCTTACATTAAGCACATCCCAAAGACAATGTATTATCTTATTACTTTCACTTTTTCCCTTCTGTTTCCTCTCTTTAACAGTACAGTTTCCAAAGATTAAGATGCTTCTTTCCTCCCACCCTTTCCACATCAAGATCAGTTACTCACTTCCCTAATATCACTTCCATCTGTCCTCTCCTCTGCAGTGTCACTGCCATAGCTCATGTTCTCAGCTGTTCTCATCTAGGTTATTTGGCAAAGTCAATCGCTGATGTAACTAAAAATAAAGCACTATATTATTGTTTAATTTTTTTTAAATTCAGAGGTATGGAGGAAAAAGGAGGTTAAAGTCTAGTCTCTAATGACTTGAGTAATCCTCTAATTTTAATACATCTCAACTTAAAATTGTGATAATACTACTATCTTCTCTGAAGGGTTAGTATAATGATGAAGAGAGACAATACATATTAAAAGCTAAGGACAGTGTCTAACACAGATTAGATATGAGACATTAGCTTTTCCTTTTATTTATTAAGAAATACCCCACCTCCAATCTTGCCTTTTTCCAATCTATTCTCCAACCAGAAGGCAGAATCATATTTCTAAAAAGAAGTCAAGATAAAAACATCTAAACATCCTTCCAAGGCTTAGAGGGCATCCTCACCATCCTGATCTCTTATACTGGCCCAACTTCACCCTACCCCTCAAATACTATGCCCTGGTTTTAAAGACATCCTTATTCTATTCCCAAAGAACCTTCTTTTTTCATGTCCATTTACCATTGCAGAAGCTTCTCAGTTTACCTAGAACTCTCTTTTTTCATTAAACTAAATACCTACTCAGCCGTCAGGACTCACACACCTTGCCAACCTTTCCATAATCTTCCATTATTCAATCTGTGTCCAGGATTGTCCTACTTGTTTCCATAAAAGATTGTGCATAGTTCATTCATGACACTTTATATACTTTACTCTAATTGTCTATATTGTAATATATCCTACCCAGTAGTACAATCAGCTCTTCTGTTGGTACATTATCTTTTCATAACTCTACCTCCAGTAACATGCTTTTAATTAATGCAGAGGACCTGAATTAATTTTTAATTAGACTGGCTATGAGGAGTTTAATTCCCCTTTCCACTCAGCAGTTTATACATTCTGGTTCCTCTTTCTCTGTAGATACATATTTCTAAGATTTCCCTTCAGTTAATAAGTGGGAAAAATAAAAATATAAAACTCCCAGATAAAGCATTTTATTATTTACAATTAAGCTCAGCATCACATAACAAGAATAACAATGTCAACAGTGGCTCTTTTCACAGGGCAAAACCCCAAATTGGGGTTCATTCTGGGAGGTCACGTGAGTTCTTGGCTTTGTGCGGGATGGAATTTTAAGAGTTAGCCTACAGAGTAAAGGGAAAACAAGTTTATTCCAAAGCTGACCACATAATTGGAAGTAAAACACTCCTCAACAAATGCAGAATAACTGAAATCATAACAAACAGTCTCTCAGAACATAGTGCAATCAAATTAGAACTCAGATTTATTAAGAAATGTTTTAAAAATTATAGTGGCTACTCCATAGGCTTAGAGCTGCTGGTTGGCTACTTTTATGGTTATTTCTTGATCACATGCTAAACAAGGGGTGGATAATTCACAAGTTTTCTAGAAAAGGGCCAGTTTCTCTCTGTTTTCTTATGTAATCATGAATTTTTTCATATAACCGTGTTTTAGGATATAACCCCAACAAGTTTTGGGATCTCTTAAAAGTCTTACCAGTTCTAACAGAAAGATCAGAAGTCATGATATAATAATAAAAGTAGGTCTACTAGGAATTTATTTCATTCTTAAAATCTATTTAGGGTCTATGAGAAAACTTAGAATAAACCTTATGTATTTGAACTTGAACAACTTTATGTATTTGGAAAGTGGGGTTGTATCCTAGATACATCGTCTTATTTGAAGATTATTTTGGTTGTGATAAGATCACAGAAACTTATAGCAACAGTAACAGGCAAAGGGGAACCTTCTCTTGTAGGCTTGCCAGATTTAGCAAATAAAAACACAGGGCGGGCCATTAAATTTTGAATTTTAGGTAAACAAAAAATAATGTTGGGGTATAACTATTACTTGGGATATACTTATAAAAAAATCATTTCATTTGAAATTTAAATGTAACTAGACATCTATATGTTATCAGACAATATACTCTTCTGAAGCACGTCTTTCTTTACTATGAACCTGTATATTACTGTATCAATTTGGGAGAACCAGGAAAGCTCAGAAGTTAAAGACCACGTTCTATGTAAGCACTACAGGGTAATGCATTCTGGAAACGTTTTGATTTCTATTTGGATAATAAAGCTTTAAAAATATTACGTTCATCAGTCGTTACAGAAATAAAGTGGAGTTTTCTTGGACAGTTAAGTTTTGGGATGGTTACAAAATAAAGAGTAGTTATACACAGAACCATACTATTGAGAGAGGACTTGTTTTGAAGCCCAACTCTATCATTTGACTCTGAGTACATTTTCTAAGTTTAAGGCTTAGTTACTTCATCTGTAAAATGCAGATAATAGTATTCACTTTATAAGATTTTTGTCAGGATTAAGTTAGATAATGTTTGTAAAGAGCCTGGCACAAAGGTAATTCACACTAAGTAGTAGCCCTTAAGATAGCAAAATGATCTCTAGAAGAATTTTCACTTCTAATTATAGAAAGCCAATCTAGCAGTCTGGATCCAATTAGGAGATAGAAACCATAGAGCAGGTTAACGGTTTGAGTAGTATAATAAAATAGATAAATAAATAAATAAATAAATAAAATAAAATAAAATAAAAGCTATGGTAAACGTAACTATAAGACAGAAGGAAATTTTATATGGCAACCTAGACAGACAACCCTTGATCCAAGGAAGGACAAATCAGGAAGATTTCCCTTGGAGAAGATGTGGTTTGGTAATGGAGAGCAGAGATGTTCACTGGTTTGGCCTGGCTGGAGCTGTCTGGTGCTGCTGCACAAACATGCCACCCTTTATAGTGCAGTGCCAGCAGGCGAGGAAGAAGAGATCAGCACCTGGTGGCTGGTGTGAAGTGCAAGGTAGCCCAGGTACTGGTGGAGGTGGAAGGCTTTCAGAGCCTGCACCTGGCAGAAGGAGCCACCACTCGGTGTTGTGAACCTCTGGGACACAGGTGGTTGAATGTAGTCCAGCTAGGCAGGGCTTGCCCAGGGCGTCCAAGATGTCTGTGGAAATATTGCCAGGTCAAGGCAACAAGGTCACAAAAGGACAAATATTGGGCCAGTGGCTGCCGGGACGTTCTCCACTAGATATTCTTACACTCACACTGCTGACCCTCCTGGTCTGGGCTGGAAATTGCAGGAAGCCCCTTCCTCCTGCAATTTCCCCTCGGTGTCTTCTACTGAGAAAGCTTAACATCACCTTTATATTAAGGAGAAATGCTTAAATTCTGTTGTTTATTATATTAAAAGTGCATTGGGAGCTGAGGCAATAAATTGGTAAGTGACACAGCAGATATGCCTAACAAATACAGAGATAATCTAGAAATCACACCACCATAAAAATGTGTTCAAATACTGTGTTCTGCTCTATAGCTCTTTCAGTTCTGTGTTTTTTGATATGAAAAACTGGCATATATAGGTATAAGGTTACTTTAGTTCATAATTTAAATATGAATACCCATCAGCATCATGATAGCTATGCATATGCTGCAAAATAATTTGAAGAATTAAAAAATAGCACATCAAAGAGATGCTACGGTCTATTGAATCAAAACTCCAGTTTTTGAAAGCTGCCTAAACATAATTTACCTTTCTGGTGTCGGTTTAAAATTTGCACAATAGACCATAATGACTTCTGAAGATCTCCTGTAAATAATGATCCATTTAATATGTTTTACAAAGAAATATATTTTAAACAGTCTTTCATATTGCATTGATATATTGTGAGAGGGCTCATTTTTTCCTCATTTAAAAAAATGTTTCTCGGAGAAAATAATAAAAGAAAAATTACTATGCTGATCATGATGGCGGGGAAAAAGTAAGAATCCTTGCAAATATGAAGTTAGTTGAACTGCTGAGAATTGCTATATTATGGCAAAGTGACATGGTATTTGAATGTATCACACTGGTTGTCAGGTCAGCACTGATCCACAAAGATCTAAAATTAACCACGTTGTAATCTCTGGCAATCATAAACTTTCCTTCTTCTAATTTCTTTATCTCTAATTATAAAATATATATATTTATATACACACACACGTATATACATATGTTTTTATCAACAATTGATTATTTATTATATGCCAGACACTGTACTGAGTACATTGTATTTTAATCACACTCCTCCTGTTATGACAACATGTGAAGAAGGTATTATTGTCACCATTCCACAGATGAGGACCGTGAGGAGACTGTAACAGAGCATCATTTCAAAAGCTGAACAGCTGGGGTTTGAAGAGTTATCTCTGCAAAACTCCCACTGATTTTAGTCATGTTTCTAACTCTAGGTTAAAGTAGAGATTTATACTTTATTGTTAGAAGTGTTATCCAGAGCACTGCTTCTCAAATTTTCACGTGCCCACAAATCACCCGAGGATCTTTAAAAAACACAGGCTCTAATTTAGTAGGTTGGGGGTGGGCCTGAGATTCTAACAAGCTGCCATTTGGTGCCGATACTACTAGTCCATGAACCATACTTACTGTAGAAATGAGTAAGAGAAAAATGTGATTGGAAAAGACCGATATATTAGTGAGATCCAAATAAGCTTAAGATTTCAGCAGTTCAACTTAATAGAAAAACTAAAGAGATTGATGAAGGATATGCTTTATAACTTCTTGACTCTAAAAGAAGAAGGGAGAATTTGGAAGATCCTGCGTAAATGTCATGAAGAAACTCACAACAAGGACAAAAGTGTATCAAAAGTAGATGGCAAAAAGAACAGAATGCTTATCCATCTGTCACACCCAGGGACAATGATCGTGAAGGCAATTATCATTAGAACTCAAGACAATGTCTTTCTCAAGATAGCTGAATGCTTAAAAGTCATAATTTAATAACTGACTGAATGACTTTTTTTAGATTTATCATTAATTAGTTATGTTCATTATCAATGTAATCGTGAAGTTTTAACGCTTAAATTGTTTATATTTGTTAAATGATTTAACAGTTTTCAAAATTATTCCACATACTTCATAGAATGCAATCATATATATATAACCTGCAGCCTAGCTATTATATGTATGGTCCCTGAACCAGCAGCATCAGCATCATGAGACTTTGTTCAGAAGACGAAGCTTAGGCCCCAGCCCTACCCTAAATCTATATTTTAACAATATCAACAGTGGCTTCATATGCACAGTAAAGTTTGAGAACCGCTGGTCTTCAGAAGATGCGATTTTAAAACTAGAGCTGGCCATGTAAATACCCTGGAGAATGTCTCAGTATTGTTTTTCAAAACTATATTTAAACAAAATATGTTAGTAAAAATAGATGAAGTTCTGAATATGTAATCACACAGTGGTAATGTTTCCCTTGACAACAAAGTGTTTCTCATATCAACATGAATCACAATAGTCCAAGCAGAGGCTGCTCTTGAAGAATTATTTATCTCCTTTTTTTTTTCTCTTTTGCCTCTCAAATTTGCTTTTCTCATATTCCTTTTTTTCTCAAAGATTATAGTGAAAAATTATAATAATTACTGTCTTGGGATAATTGGTTGATGCTGACCACAGGTTATTATTCCATCAGCATCTCAATTTTTGAAGTGGAAGGAAAGAAAGAAAACAGAAACACAGATCATAAGAGAGGAAAAACCACTTTCTTAATTTTGCTGTCGACTTGCACTTTGAGTTTTTGTATTCACACCTGCACTCTGGCCTAAGCAAAACAACAGGTGCAAACTGCAGATGGATCCTATCGCAGTTGCAGACATACACATCTGCCACTAGTTACATGATTCTGAATTTGAAATATGCCCAGGAGCAACCAGATTTGCGTCCTGGGGTGGTAGGGCAGAGGGCTTCTGTGAACAGTAAGGATACTTACAGGCTGTACTATTTGCATCTGAGTACTCAATCAAGACCACCTTTCTAACTTCGTTTCAGAAGCTTCAGTACTGTTTTTTTATTCCCCCTACAGATAGGTGTAATTAAACATCTTTCCACAAATAAAGAAAAAAGGAACTTAATGTAAATATATATTTACATTTTTATTATTACATAATTTTATTACATAATTTTATATATAAATATTTTATTACATAATTTTATATATTTATATATTTTTTCATTATATATAGATAAAATGAAAATAGCATAAATTATGTCTCTCAAAACTGAAAATTTAAAATATGATAGTCGTTAAATTAATTTTTCTAATTTTACACTAAAAAATATCTGATATATTTAAATTTTTGTGAAAGTATATAAAGTGTCTGTCAAGTCTTACGTATGTGAAATTACTACAGGAGATTTTGTTCATGCCAGTTCAAAGTGTGTGTGTGTGTATGTGCATGTGAGTGAATGAGCATAGCTTTATTATTTGAAGCATAACTACATTTTTATGTGTAACATAGACCAGGAATTAATATTCAATACTTTAAATAACTATACCAACACTAATATTTTTACTGTTAAATAATTCTGCATCAGTCAAAAAATATCCATGTGTCATCAGACTATATATATATATATCAGATATATATATTATATAAAATATAATATATATATAATATATATATTATATAAAATATATATATATATCAGTGATTGCACAATGGATATACGTGTGTGTGTGTGTGTGTATTCTGAAGCTATGGATGACCAATATAATATGAATAACATTATTTAGCACAAAAATATATATGACTATGTTTATAGTCGTGTTCAGATTAGATACATCTAAATATTTTATATATCAGATTCTATGTTACATTTCAGAATAACAGTATTTCCAATTAAAGATGATGTTATTGACATATACAAAAATATTCAGCACTATCAGTAATTAATTACAAATCAAAACAATTGTATATTATTTATTTTTCCTATAAAATTTGAAAAAAAAAATTATAATGGTCAGTATCAATGCTTTTCATTCACTACTGGTAGAGATAAGTGTATGGCATATACCAAAAACATATCAAATCATTTGTGTATTTTGATCTAGATTTTCCAATTTTGTTATTTATACATCATCATTAAATAATATGCTACTGGCTTTGTGTGCAAAGATGTTCACTGAAGCATTTTGATGACAGTGACAATTTGAAGACAACCTAAATATTCAACAGAAGGAATTATGGTACATCATGTAGCCATGTTAAAAGGTACTGTATTTGTACATTAAATGACAGAGGAAAATGTTCACAATATGATGTTAAAAGAGAGAAAGAGTTACACACAAAATTAAGGATACAGTAGGAAACTAGTTTTGAAATTACATATTCAACCAATATGTGTTGAGCGCCTAATTGCTTGTTTTTGCCAATCACTGTTCTAGGTGCTAGGACATATTGGTGAGTGAAGTGGTAACCCCCGGTCCTCACGTGGGTTGTTTTAGCAGAAATAAAACTGGAAACAAAAGTTCAAAACTTTTACTAATAAATAGTCTTGATAAGATTACAAGTGATTTTTGTTTTCTTAGTTTTACCTTTGTCTATCCTCCAATCACCTACAATGAGAATGAATTACTTTTATGATTAAAGAAAGGTAATCAGAACAATAGCTATATTAGTTAAAATGCTGCTTAACCAATACTGTCTTCATAAATCTCTGATAATTATCATCTTTCATCCTTCTCAAGTTTTCAAACATTCCCTGTGGACCTTAAAGTTTGAACAGTATTCATAAAATAATATTTCACTCTCCCCCATCTATTCCAAGGGAGCGTACTGGTCTCACTAATTTGTCCAAAAAAATTCAATGAAAATATAATTAATTACAATTAATGTGTAAATATGAATCCTTGGTTCTAAAATTGGCTAACCTAGCATGATTTAGCACATTTCTGAGTGATTATCAATCCATTAATATTATTGCTGTGCTAGTGCAAATGTAGTTTTCTCTTCATAATATAACGCAATACTAATTTACCTGCAACTGTGTGATCTATCTAATTTTGTTATTTAACTAAATCATGTTTATATTTGCATATGACTTTCTTTGAAAATATGTTTAATGGCTGCATAATGTTGTAGTTGTTCAAGTGCTTGGTGGGTAATTATCCTCATTGTCATCGTGGCTGTTATTACATTGAAATAACCTACATTATAAAAGCCCTTTGAAAGATTCCTAACCTATTTCTACTAGCTTATAGCTGATTGTCAGAGCTTGACACATCTTTGTTTCTGTGTCAATGGTCCCCCAAGCAAAAATATCTACAGAATCCAGACTACTAACATAAATGAATGGAGAAGGCTGGAAAGAAGGGGTCCACCAGGCATTTGATAAATATATACCAGGAGTAGAAGGGGCTGCCAATATTCGTCTTCACCTAATTTTGCAGGTCAGGAGTATTAGCCTAAATGTTCTTATTTTTTATAAATTAGATATCTACTTTTTAAATGTACATTTTCAGTGGTTTTTACACGCTGAATTGACAAAACACAACCCACCAGGCTAACAGGATTTGGTTTTCCCACAGGGAGAGTTCAAGCTTATGAAACTTCACATTGTGCCAGACACAGTGGCTCACGCCTGTAATCCCAGCACTTTGGGAGTCCAAGGAGGGTGGATCACTTGAGGTCGGGAGTTCCAGGCCAGGCTGGACAACATGGGGAAACCCTATCTCTACTAAAAATACAAAAATTAGCCAGGTGTGGTGGGTGTACATCTGTAATTTCAGCTACTCAGGGGGCTGAGGCACGAGACTTGCTTGAACCTGGGAGGCACAGGTTGCAGTGAACTGAGGTTGCACCACTGCACTCCATGCTGGGCTACAGAGCGAGACTCTGTCTCACAAACAACAACAATAAAAAACACTTCCACGTTGTGACTTGGTATACATCTCTTCTTTCCAAAGGTTATTTTGTTTGTGCTTCTGTTTGTTGTTGTTGCTGCTGTTGTTTTAAGGTAACATGGGAAGTGTTTAAAGAAATATTCCAAATTTCTAAGTATGTATATGGAAACCTCAGACTGAATTGTCGTCAGGTTTATTGATGATCAATCAGTTGATTCCATTTTAGATTCATTATTTTAAGTACATTCTGGGTTTTTTAATTGTTGGGCTTTTAAAATTTTCACTCAATAATAAATCAGTGTAGGTTCATAAGTGTCAGGGATAATCGCTATGAGAATATAGAAAAATTAAGTATATGTGCACAAATTGTATGTCCAATTTCTTCACTTCTTATGCAATACTCACAGATCTATATTTCAATTTTTAAAGATAATTCAATGTATAATAAATTTTGAATTTGAGAAATTGGCTATAATCACAATGTTCTAACATTTTGCAAGTAGACAGGAAAAATAAAGAATCAGAACAAAGGGAAGTAATTTATTTTTCCCCCGAACCAATAATAAATAAATGAAATGCTGGAGACCACAAACGCAAGGCAGTGAGTCAGGAAAGACAGTAATTCTTAGATGTAATATATAGAATAATTTACCAAGGCAACGAGCAAACCCTACTAAATCTAACTCTTAATATAAAAGAGCTGGGCAAAAAATCATGGAGCAAGTTAAGTGCCTTTAGCTTGTGTGCCACAGCTGTCACTTGAGGACCGGGTAGAAATTCTGAGTAGGTGCGAAGGCAAAAAACGTAAATTGTACGGATTCTATGCCAGAGTGAAGCACTGTTTGATCATATCCACAACCTCAAGGATGACATTTTATTCTTCTACATGTCTACCTTCTATTCACTAGTGGGTTAAAGGTGGGGCAGATTAGTCTTCTGGAAGATATGCCCCTGGCATAAAGGACCATTGGTTACTTTGTGTGGGAGAAAGGTATTTAGAGAAATAATGTTTTACCTGAGGACTCACTCAGTTTTTTAAGAACAGAAATTTTCCCTTACTGGACAGCTTTGATTTAAAAACTTTTAGTAAGTATTTAAAGATTTAGCAAATCTTTAAATTCAATGGTATTTAATCAATAAGATGATTAAATACCATGCACCAGAGGCTTTAAACTTGTATATATTACTTAATTTAGTACATCACAAATGATATTAATTTAATGTAATTATAATAACAGCAATAACAGCAGTAGTAACTGACTCTTGAAAGCACCATGTCGGGAATTACATTGTGTATCTCATATGAGGTGATTCACTTAATTCTTATGTCAATCAGTGCGGTAGCTACTACTATTACCTTTGTTTTTCGAATATAGAAAACAAAGTGGTCGAACTGATTCTGGAGTCAGTGATCTTAACCTCTTTGGGTTTCATGATTAGATGTTTTGCCTAGTAAGCGGTGGAGTCTGATTCTAATCTGAGTTTAACCCATTGATTCCTCTCCCCAATCCATACTGTTTCCACACTGCTGAGCTGCCCTTTATCCGAATGCAAGATCTGCTGGATGTAGTTGACTGAGGAGAGCTCAAGTGTGTTTTTAATTTTTTTTTTTTTGTCTGTCACTACCCACCTGACAGCTTTTCTTGGTCATCCTTGAAGCTCTTTTGGGGCAAGCCTTTGGAATCTATCAGGAGATACATCCCTCAAAATGCCTGCCAATGAAATGTTTTTACTAGCAGTCTATTCACTGTATAATAATAACAGCAACAATAACAGTAGTAGTAACTGACTCTTGAAAGCACAATGCCAGGAATTATAAGGGTTTGCAGGATGCTCTGGGGTTAAACCTTCTCCTCTTAAGCATTTCAAATTTACGTTTTTCCTGATATTTTTGGATTGACTGAGGATGCATAAAGAAGACATATAAACTTTGCATCTTTTGGTTTCTTAAAGTGGTTAGACTCAAATAATCAAATTCCACCTCACCACAGCTATTTGGTTTTCAGCTAGTTTTCTTATTTGTAGAACACAAGTATTAATAATTTCTCTTTCTTCAGCTTGTGGGAATTAATTTGTTAGATTCATGTAGCATATAGTGTCCAGTGCATAGTATGAATTAAAACATTTAAGCTGTTATGATTTTTTTCTTAAAAGAGTTTATTATTTGGATTAAAGACCCATTGGTAAAAACAGAAATGGCCAGCAATCCCTAGACATTGCGGTGTGATTGGGTTACTACTTGTGGTTCTTTCAATTTATGCTCTAAGTCATTAAAATTGTGTTGCTACTCTTCTAATCCTCACCTTCAAAGGGCTTTAATGTGCATGAATAAATAAGTCATTGAATTCAGTCTGTGTAAAACTAAATATAAAGAGTGTTATAGGCTACATGCTTTGTGTTGGGGAGTTTCCACTTATGGGTGAATTCCTCTAAATTATGCTGGTCTGTGACAAGGCAGAAACACATCATTTTTTTTCTTTTCTTTTTCTTTTTCTTTTTTTAGCAGTACTGAGTAATCAGATACTGTGCCAACATCAACTTTCCAGATAGCTCTGTCTGCCTTAATCATTAGACGAACCTATTCTTGAAAGTATAGCTTGCAGGCTGTGCTTGGAGGATATTCAGACATAATCTATGCGTGCTTGATGATCATTTATTGTCTTAAGTGCTAAGAATTCATTTGTCTGCCTTTACCCTTTTAGTAAGAACTTCGCTGTTTTTTTTTTTTTTTTTTTTTTTTTTTTGAGGTTAGTCGACCTTGTTTTTGGAGTATTCTATTACCCTCTGGTGGTAGGTAGTATAAATACATAATAAAGGGTCTGTCCTTTCTTCAGGCTAAAATTCAGGAATATTAAGGCTGTTTTTCCACAGAATTTATACGATCAAAGACTCCTTAATTTAACATATGGATCACAGCTTTATTTCCAAGACTGCCAGACATTGTAATATAACTTCCCAAATATTGGGAGATCTCCATACGAGCTATGTGACACAATTTAATAATGGAGAGAGTACAGAGATGGACGGGGATAGAGAAAGTAAATACCTGAAAGCTAATTATAGTTAACAAAAAAATCACCAGATTTTATTCTAACACACAGTAAGCTTTAAAGAAATTGCTGTTGTATTAAGACCAAGCTAATTATAATGAGATAGAACCAGAAAATGATAATGTACTTTGATTTTAGAGTGAAATTCAGGAAATAGCTCCAGGGTCTGTTGTTAATGACATCTCCATTGATAAAGGATGTAAAATTGTCCAAGTCTATTAGCCAGTCATTTACTAGTAAATTTGACTGAGTGTAATGACACCTACATTTTCTTATTAAAGTGCTTATTGTTATCTACACACAAATAGCAAATTGCAGATTTATATGCCATTTAAATTAGGTTACATCTAGGAAAATTCATTCTGGTATTCATGGAAAGGCCACTCTTAAAAGAAACTGACTGTGGAACAGTTTTGGAGCATTTTCTGTAGTAGTATCAAGAGATGTTAATATAATAACAGATTTCTTTTTAGCATGAGTTATGTAAATGACTGCTGAACCATTGTAGTGCAAAACAGTCAAGCAGCAGCTTAGTTTTGCACTTTGGCCTTTACGTATAACATAAAAGAGCCTCAGTATGACAAGTTCCATTATGGTTGGAAATTCATGTAATGCAACTTATTCTTACAACTAATCCAAGAAAGTTTAATTACCGGAAGCATTAATCTCAATAATAATAACAAGCATTTGTAACTACTGAAATTTTCAAAGGAGTTTCAGATTTAGTTGTTGCCCTTGTAATACTGGCTTCACTTCCTAATTGTTCTCCCTGACTCCAGTCTCAACTTCTAGTTCATCCACTACATTGATGACCTAAAACACAAATTTTATGATGTAATTTGCATAATGATACATCTACAGTGCCTCCTCATTTCCTACAAGGTAAAGTCTAAATCATTAGCAAATAGCACACCATACAGGCTAGAAAACCTTTGTTGGGGGGAACCATGTTTTTTATAACACATGCACACATATGAAGAAACCAAAAATTTATTAAGGATATAGTGACAATATAGGTAGAAGCAGATGTTCCACTTCTTTGCATGACTTTTCCCTACTTATTTCTTCATTTAAGGAGTTTATAGCTTCCAATGACATAGATACTATAGGTCAGGGACTGCACATGTCTGAGGAAATTTTAAAAATGGACCACATATACTAGACATGTTCTTTCAGTCATAGCAGAGTGCTTTATACATATTAGATACACTCAATCATTTTCTAAATTTTACTTTATTTCAGTGTGAAAGACCTGGGGAATAATGGTAATATTCCAGTGTATACATTATGTGAATATACTGGGTAAACCGGAAGAGAAATGTTTTGCTAGATGAAAATAGATGCTGTGTAAGTTCCATTCAAATAGATTAAAAAGAAATAAAAAAACAACAATCTGAGTTTATGAGCATATATTTCACAGTTGAGAATAAGGTCTGGTCCATTAGATTTTACACAAATAATATCAGGGACAACTTCCTGTTGAAATAATATTGTGAAGTTTTTAAGAAAGTGGTCATGACATAACTCTCTTTTTTTTGTTGTTGTTCTTTAATAGTAGTTTTCTTTTTTTAATGTTCTACTAGGCTATGTTCCTTTGGTAGTACCCTGAAGAATGGCAAAACATGTGATTTAAAAACAAAAATGTAAATTTTTAGCCATAGAGGTGGATGATGTTTGACTTTGTCAAACAAACGCCCTTTTAAATTTGCCACCATACGTATAGATATGGGTTAAAAATTTAAACATAACAAACTGCGTAAAACTCAGTATTTTTGACAAAATAAAATGTAGTAGTAATGGTAGTTTTGGACTGGACCACAGCAAAATTTCAAGTTCAAAGAACACTTTATAGAACAAAATGAATATTTAAAGTTACACTAAAAGTTAGAATACCTTTATTTAACAGAAAGCATACATTCCAAAACATATAAATAATTTGTTATAATCAGAACTAAAATTCCACTGATCTCTCTTATTTTATATATGAATCATTTAGATTACAAAGGCCAAATATTTCCCTCACAAAATCTGCTTATACCCTTGCTTAAGTTGAATACTAATTGACTTCAATAAATATAATTTGATTTTCAGGGTTGTGCCTGTCATATTTTAATGAATTAAAAGAAAGACATTTAAATGTGTGAACAGATTAATCCTGTATTTCTACAGGATGTGTTTTCAATGAAATAATATTGAATTGACCAGATGCATTTAGACAGTTTAATTGGTGACTTATGTTCTAATAACTGAAAAACTAGGGACCAACTCTCCAAAACTTAGCTGTTATTTCCCCCCCCCAAAAAATGAAATTTTAGTAATAAAAGCAAAATTATATGAATCAAACTAATGCCGCAAAATTTTTAGTTAAAACTAGTATATTTCACAGCAAAAATAAAATTTAAAAAAGCATTCTAATGAGCTGTATTTCTTGCTTTGTATCAGTTGCAATTTATATTAAAGAAATTATCCATACATCAAAAGTGACACACAGTTTACTTCTATAAAAAACCTGTACCTGTACCCCTGAACCTAAAATAAAAGTTAAAAAAAAAAAGGTGTTTCACAAATTTTTACTCTTACTGAAAGTTCTGGGGTTTCTATATACTTTATAGCAGTGATCCCCAACACTTCGGCCACCAGGGACTTGATTCGTGGAAGGCAATTTCTCCATAGATGGTGGGGATAGTGTCTGGATGAAACTTACACCTCAAATCATCAGGCATTAGATTCTCATAAGGAGCTCACAACTTAGATCCCTCACACATGCACTGTTCACAATAGGATTTGAGCTCCTAAACAGACTTTAATGTCTCTACTGATTGCACAGGAGGTGGAGCTCAGCTGGTAATGCTTGCTTGCCTGCTGCTCACTTCCAGGTATGCAGCCTGGTTCCTGACAGGCCAAGGACTGGTACAGGTCTGTGTCCTCAGGGGTGGGGACCTCTGGTTTATAGCTTAATATGGCATATATGACCTTTATTTGCTATTTCTAATTGCACTGAACCATAGCTGATTCTCAAAGTTGGTACTTAAACATCTCAAAGCTATTGAATTTGTTTAGTCTGTTGTACTTTCTTTGACCATGTGTCTGACTCATGCCTATGCAAGGGGTGTAGGAGCTCATACTATTGCGCCATTCCTGTCTAATATGGACAACATAAAGCTATTCTGACAGCAACTGACCACATACGTTCAGTCTTGATGTTTACCCTTTCAGAAGAATCCTGTCTATGCAATGTATCTCACTTATGCATTGCGCCTTCTAATTTCCTTCTAACCATATATCAGCAGCATTTTATCCTAATCATTATGCTCACAGATTAATTTCAATCAAGAATTCTTAAGGGAACTAATCTTTTTTTTCCCTTACTCTTCTACTAATGTATTTTGTAACACAACCTAATCTTTCAAACTATAGCAGTCAATTTGCTTATCTTAAAAAAATAATTTCTCCAGGATCATAAGTTGTTTCTTATTCAAATTGTTTAGAATTTTGTAATATGTGGTTGCTGAATCATTCACATAGACATAGCTTGAGGGGAGAGATAATAAACCAGTTATGACTGGCACTGTAGGCCTCATTATGAAGAGGATCAGGAGGAAAGCAGTTTCACCTCAATGAAAGAACATTTCAAAGATCTTTTGTCCAGAGGCAAATAAGATACAGTAACACTAGAGAAACAACACGTGAAATAAGTCTCCATCACAGCAAAGAATGCTTGTATATCTATTTTTTGTAATGAAAAAAAAAATAGATACATATTATTCAAAAATAAAAAGGAATATAATGAGCGATGAGGGTACTCGGGTACTACCTCATTTAATTCCTGTAACAATCTTTTGAGGTAGAAATTACTCTTATTCTTTAAGATATAAATAACTGAAGTAATATAAACTTACATGGAATAAAATTACAAATGTTGGCCGGGCGCGGTGGCTCAAGCCTGTAATCCCAGCACTTTGGGAGGCCGAGACGGGCGGATCACGAGGTCAGGAGATCGAAACCATCCTGGCTAACACGGTGAAACCCCGTCTCTACTAAAAATACAAAAAACTAGCCGGGCGAGGTGGCGGCGCCTGTAGTCCCAGCTACTCGGGAGGCTGAGGCAGGAGAATGGCGTGAACCCGGGAGGCGGAGCTTGCAGTGAGCTGAGATCTGGCCACTGCGCTCCAGTCTGGGTGACAGAGCGAGACTCCGTCTCAAAAAAAAAAAAAAAAAAAAAAAAAAAAAAAAAAAAAAAAAATTACAAATGTTTAGAAGGAATTGATGGTTATTGTTTCACCATGTACTTAGCACATTGTGGAAAATGTTGTTTTAAATGCCCATTGCTTTAAAAGTATAAATTAAATATATTAGAGGGATCCGTAGTTGTTATTACATTACATATTTCCAAGTACATTTTCATTTTAAATTGAAAAGGCCTAAAATGTAAGAGGAAATGTAAATCATTTGTGTCATGGATTTTATTATGTACATTTTTCAGACTGAAAGTAAATATTAACATGTTTAATGATAGTATAGTTTTTTTTTGAAAAGTCTAGTTTTCACAAGTATTGAAAAAGCAAAGGTAATAGGAATGAAGTGAGCAATATTGTCTACTTTTGTGAAAAATAAAATATTGGAATTTTCAATCATTTTAATTTTGGAACATGATTCCATCAAGAGTCTGATGAAACCAGTAGATCATGTGCCTACAAAAATATTCACATATACATACACACAAATCTGCTAATCTTCAGTTAAAACTACTTTTATGTATGTAGTGGTATAAAATATAGAATTCACAGATATATGCTGACCCAAGAGTCTATAATGATTTATTCTCTGAAAACTTCATGCTCACCCCAAGGACTTTAAATCCTTTTTAGCCCTATTTGTTTTTCATAGACTTCTCACCACCCGGTGTACTACATAATTTACATAGGTATTATATTTAGTGTTTATGGTCTGCTCCACCTGCTACAATGTAGTTTCCACCAGAACAATGATCTTAGCCTTTTCTATTCAAAAGTACATCTAGAACAGTTATTATATACAGTAGTCCCTCATTATTTACTGAATCAATGATCATACTTATGATGACTGAATATATCTTGTATTAAGAATAAAAGTATGAATTTTGAGCTAAAAAATGAGAATGTAAATTTGAGCATTGAATTGCTGATCTAAATATCTCTTACTCCATTCTTCCAAGTTCATGGTTTTATTATTTTTAGGATGTAGTAATGACTCTATGATCTGGCTCTAACCATGTATTGTTTATATGACTCTACTATGATCTGGCTCTAACCATGTATCGTTTATATGACTCTACGGACAGTTCCCTGATTTAGCTACAGAGTGCAGATGTGAAGGTCACTATTGCTGGAAAATTAGCAACTATCAGTGTCAAATTTCAGCTTGAACTGCAAGTTTAAAATCTCACAAAGCTTAATCTTTAACCATACAAAAAGAAAATTTTTAACAAAAGTAATTACAACTCAAATATTCTAGCAAGTTAATTACTAAATTCCAAATCTCTCTCTCTCTCCCCCTCCCTCTCCCTGTCTCTCTGTCTCCCTTTCCCCCTCATCCCCTCTACCCCCCCCCCCCCGTCTCTCTCTCTCTCTCTCTCTCTCCCACACACACACACACTAATCTCTTTTCCCAGTGTATTTATCCTGTGTGATACCAATGACTTTTCTTTGTTTGGTCAATTGGTTTGTAAGCATTGTGTTCTTTCTGTCATATTTTTGAGCCATTTCTCAAATAAAATATCCAGGTCTCTTTGCCAATGGCCAGGTGGCTTTAGATACATCATGAACCAAAAATAAGAAAGCCACCTTAACAACCAAACATATCATGAAATATTCAAGTAGAAAAAAATATAGTTTGTGTTATTAGTTGATACATCCTTATCACAGCAACTATTTAGAAACCAGATCGATAACATTTTAGTACAAAAAGATTTTAAATATATGTGTAGCCAAATTATCATTCAGTGAATCAAATCCGAAGGATGGACAGTTCTGTTATAATTGTTATGCAATGCTACCCATAGCTTGTGAGATTCATAGAATAATTAGAGAAGAAAGAACAGTTAAAGGGAACTCACAAAGCAGTTGATGCCAGCTCCATGTAGGTGAGGGCCTCTTGGTTGTCAGATGGGACTGACAGGCAGATACCCAAACCATGTTTATGCCTTATTCCTCTTCAACACCACACACCCTATAAGACACTTTTTACACCAAAATAAACGGCTCTCTTCACATGCCAGTGTGCCAGCCTAGAATGCTGATTCTCAATGATGCACCTAAACGTTAAAACAGGGGCTGACTAATACAGGGAATGAATGAAGAAATGAATGAATGCGTAATGATCCATGGGTATTATCCTCAGAGGAAAATGATTTATTACAGTTGTATTTTTTCATTGTGAGTTTGTGCAAAAAAAGAAACATACTGGGGTGTACATTTTTCACTTAAACCTGTTAATTGTACTTCTTCTCCTGCCATTATTAAGTTCCAACTAGAAAGTTCATTATTATCCTGGCAAATAATTTGTGTCACAAGTCCTTGTTAGAAAGTCTTTCTTGTTTCTATGCTTTCTTGTACCTCTATCGTGTCATTTTTCACCAAATGATTAGTCTGTGTATAGCGCACACATAAACACAACGTAAGATCAGCCCTCAACCACTGCAATGTCTCAAAAATGTATTGTATCTCATCTGCTTGGACTCAGAATGCATTTTACATATTGTAGAAACAAGCCCATAGAGCAAGGGGAATATTTTGGGGACAACTGAGATACTAACAATATTAAATAATTCTGTCAATTGACATATTTCTTCATTTATTGATCTTCTTTAATATTCTTACATTGAGTTTTACAATTTGCTTCATAAAGTTTTTAAATATTCTTTATTTGACTAATAACTGGATATTTAATAGCATTTGTTTATATTATTAATGGCAGCCTGTGTTCTGTTTTTAAGCTTGTATTTGCTAATATAGAGACATGTGCTAGTGTTTTTAAATTACAGGAATTCTAAAAATACTGATTATAGCAATTAGAATTTTAGAAATATGAATTAAGACATAGAGAAAACCAAAGAGAAAAATGGTAAAGTAGAAGATAAATTTGAAGAAATTACTCAGAATGAAACACATAAAGATAAAGATAAATATATGAAAACAATGAAATTAAGATACCTGAAGAATAGAATGAGTAACACCAGCTGATGGTAAAATGTTCCAGAAACTGAGACTATAGATATTGGAGGAAGGGCTATACCCACACCCAGCCCAGGAAGCCCAACACTGTTATGGTGAACCTCTGGTAAGGCCTTGAGGGCTTGAGGCTTCCTGGTTAACGGCATGTATTTAGTGGTTGCCTTGGTATCAAATGAAATCCCAACTCAGACATTTACTAAAAGAGTCAGTGGGCGTGTGTAAATTGTGTGTCCTTTCTAAGGCTGAGTCTCCCTATGTTCGTAATGAACATCAGAAGAGTTACTAATTTATGACATTATCATGGGACTCAGATAATAAAAGGGTGTTGCTTTAGCATTGTGCCTAGCATGTAAAGCACGAGGTAATGTCACCTTTTATTGGATTCTAGAAACGTAGCACTAATTATACTTATTTATTGTATAGAGTAATAGGTACTAAATAATATTCAAAGATCTAAATATGATGTGGTTAGATAACAATCTCTGGGGAAAAACATTTATCATCCATTGTATCATCCATTATTCTAGCAGTGTAAAAATATTATTCTCATGTATTAGTTCAAAAGACTCCAATTTGAGGGACTTAGGAACTGAGAACTGTGATGATGAGCTAAAATGTCTGACAGGGGGCACTCTGGATCATAAAAATCTGAAGCTCAAAAAAAACTTTGGCCAAAATGACACAGCTGAGAATTAACAAAGCCAGGATTCAAACTCAAGTCCACCTCTGTAAAAATCACTTTCTTATAAGCCACTGTGATAGAGATTAATTAAATATGGCACAAGTGAGGGAAAGGCATTAAAAATTATGCTTACCAATAATGGAACAGAAACAAACATTTAATACTGTGAAAAAATAGGATATAAATGTAAATAACTTGTAATAAAAAATTATAAGACTTCTTTAAATAGAAGTTTTAAAAGGTCTATAAAATAGTTAATCAATAGGTCTCTAGTAGGTCTATAGTAGTTGCTTCTTCAAAAACTGTATTCTGTATAACTTCATAATTTTCTACCATGAACATTTTTATTATTTTTAAATTATTTTATTAAAAGTAACTGTTTTTTAATAAAGCAGAGTTGCGATTCTGAAGTAGGGCAATGGTTTCCAAGAATAATGAGCTCAGGATAGAGAGAATAGTAAAGGCAGAATTTCCTCTCCTTTTTCTTCTCTCTGCCCTCTCCTACTCTACATCCCCGTTTTCTATTTTGTTTCTTCTACCATGTACAGTAGTTCAGGCATCTTGTCCAAGGGGCCGAAGAAAGGCTGTAACTCAGCCCTGATGTGGGACTCACCTTGAGGTAGGAGGGCAATTTTCTCGTTGGCAGCCCCTTTACTCTTATTCTTGTACCTCTGTGCCATGGTGGACATGAGGCCTCTAGTTATGAGGCTCTTGGTTTTGAGGGAGTGTTGGGGATAGTGGTAGTACAAATGTGCTAACTGTTTGCAGTTTGCCCGAACTCAAGTCCTGTACAAGTGGCAGGACAGTTTGCAGGAAAACGGTATTTAATCAGGATACATGGCTGTTGCATTTAATCTTTATATCAGTGTAGTGATGATGAAAAAATATAATAAACTAACAAAAGAATTAGTTTGGATATCACGGAAAAGTAGGGAAAAATTTTATTCTTTTATCAGCACTACTTATTTAGTATTTTGCATATTCCATTATATTTAACATCATATTATTTTTCTACTTTGCCGCCAAATTTCTCAAATGAATATGTATATTCAGATATATACATATATCTGTTGCCTTTATTTCTTGTTCACCTGTCTCTTACCTATTTGCACTACTGAACTGAATCTATTTTCTCCACTATCATCAATTACATATCTTTTTTCCACAAATCAATGACCTTTTTATTGTCCCATTTCTTCTTTCTCTGCTATATGTGATACTGTTGACTTCCCCCAGTTTAATAAAATTCTCTCCTGCTTTAATTTTTGCAGTTCTACAGTACTTTTTCTCTGGAATATTCCTATAACACACACTCTTTATTTATAATAATCATGTTGAACAGTCAGTGTTCAAGGGATATCATCTAAAAGTAACTTCATTATGTTTTTATTTTTCCTTTCCCTTAATGACTTATCTGTGGAACCAGTCCTTTATTCCTCGATGGAATTTAAGCCAGTTCCCATGACTTGTTAGTCATTTAAAAGTATAAATTATTTTCCATTCAGTATAAATTTGTAACATCATCGATATAGCTATATTGTTAACTTTGTTTAAATGTACGTCTTTTACCCTTTCCCACTTGGATAGGATAATATCCTGCAGTGGGGGAGGTTATATGTGTTGGCCTTTTCTCTTTATGTGCTTTTTGTTTCAACTATGATTTTGATTCCCCCCACCCTCAGCCTGCTTCCATAGTGTTAGAGAGCAGGTAGATGTTTAAGACCTATTCTGTCTGACTGATTACTTTGATTCGTTTTTCAATGACTGCTGGAAGCTTCTCACCTGCAGCTTTTTTGACATAAGTCTATTCATCTCCACTCATCCCAGTTACTTGTCAGTCTGGAGGCATTCTCTTTCTTTGATCCCTACAGTTTCTTTGGAGCAGAATAATTCTTTCTAAACAATGGATCTCAATTTCACTAATAATACATTTTGTATACTGATTTGTGTGATTTGTGAATAATATCATACATTTTAATTTGTAATTCTGAAAGTTATTTTAAGTTGAGGGCAGAATGTGTTTTATATTTCTATATGTGCAAAGATTTAGAATTAGTTTAGGCTAACAATAGTTCAATTCATTGCCTCCTTCATATATGCAAGCCTATTAGGTACTTTAGATACCAATCAGAAGGATATGGACTGATTTACACTGTCAAGTCTTTAATACTGAACCACACCCTAGACTACATGAATTCAGCTTTTTATTTGTCACTGTATCATTTGAAAGGAGACTAGCAATAAATCATTTCTTGTATTTTTTGCTAGTCTTAGAAAAATGTGGCTAAGATCACAAATGATGTATGAGATGACAGTCACGGCTTAAAAATATTTGTTATTGTTAAAATAACAACCTTTCTAAACCTTTCTAAATAAAACAAACTTTCTAAATAAAAAGACAAGATTTTCTACAAAGTGAGCAGTAGAAAATAATTCAGCATAACAATATCCCTGTAAGAATTCTTAAGGAAATGCAAAAGGTACATCTGGATATTTTACTGAATATGTAAATGTATTTCTATGTAATATATGTGTAACATGTTTAATCCACACACAAGAATTACTATTCTGTGAGAATATTCTATTGATACGCTGTTTTATCTGATATATATCACAAAATATTCATTAAAGATGTCTTTAATATAACCTATTTAAGTTTGGCATTTTGATATATGAGAAAAAATACAATGTATAAATTATTTGTTTAACTTAAGCATAGTGATAGTGTACCCATGGGTGTTCCTTTGCACATATATGGACACTATGGTTATATCTAAGTGAATATATTTTGATTAAACACAGACTCTTGCATAAGGACATATGTAACCATGAGATCACACAAACTTCAAAGAGCAAAATCCCTTGTGATGGATACTAATAGGAATATTTAATTTATTTTTTATTGTTTTTATTTACATAGGTTACTGGGGAAGAGGTGGTGTTTGGTTACATGAGCAAGTTCTTTAGTGGTTGATTTGTGAAATTTTGGTGTACCTATCACCTGAGCAGTATATACACTACACCCAGTTTGTAGCCTTTTGTCCCTCTCACCCTTCCCACCCTTTCCCCCTGAGTCCTCAAAGTCCATTGTGTCATTCTTATGCCTTTGCATCCTCAGAGCTTAGCTTCCACTTATGAGTTTGAATATGCGATGTTTGGTTTTCCATTCCTGAGTTACTTCACTTAGAATAATAGTCTCCAATCTCATCCAGGTCACTGCAAATGCCATTAATTCATTCCTTTTTATGGCTGAGTTGTATTCCATCATACATATATGATGAAATATATATATATATCACAGTTTATCCATCATATATATATATGATGAATATATATAATATTATATATATAAATCTTTTTCATATAAAGACTTATTTTCCTCTGGGTAAATACCCAGTAGTGGGATTGCTGGATCAAATGGTAGTTCTACTTTTAGTTATTTAGTTATTTTAGCTATTTAGTTATTTAACTATTTAGTTATTTTAGTTCTACTTTTAGTTATTTAAGGACTCTCCACACTGTTTTCCATAGTGGTTGCACTGATTTACATTCCCAACAGCAATGTAGAAATGTTCCCTGTTCACTGCATCTACGCCAACATCTATTATTTTGAATTATTTATTTTTTGAATTCTTGATTATGACTATTCTTGCAGGAGTAGGGTGGTATTGCACTGTGGTTTTGATTTGCATTTTTCTAATCATGAGTGATGTGGAGCATTTCTTCATATGTTTGTTGGCCATTTGTAGATCTTCTTTTGAGAATTGTCTATTCATGTCCCTAGCCCACTTTTTGAAGGGATTTGTTTTGTTTTGTTTTGTTGCTGATTTGTCTGAGTTCTTTGTAGATTCTGTGTTTTAGTCCTTTATCAGATGTACAGATTGTGAAGATTTTCTCCCACTCTGTGGATTGTCTGTTTACTCTGCTAACTGTTCCTTTTGCTGTGCAAAAAGCCCACATAGCCAAAGCTAGACTAAGCAAAAAGAACAAATCTGGAGGCATCACATTACCTGATTTCAAACTATACTATAAGTCCATAGTCACCAAAACTGTTAAAATAGGCACACAGACCAATGGGACAGAATAGAGAACCCAGAAATAAAGTCAAATACTTACAGCCAACTGACCTTTGACAAAGCAAACAAAAACGTAAGTAGGGAAAGGACACCCTATTCAACAAATGGTGCTGGGATAATTGGCAAGTCTCATGTAGGAGAATGAAACTGGATCCTCATCTCTTACCTTATGCAAAAATCAACTCAAGATGGATCAAGGACTTAAATCTTAAGACCTGAAACTATAAAAATTCTACAGGATAACATTGGAAAAACACTTCTAGGCATAGGCTTAGGCAAGGATTTCATGACCAAGAACCCAAAAGCAAATGCAATAAGAACAAAGATAAATAATAATAGGAATATTTTAAATTAATATATAAATACATTATATAGCCCATCTACAGAATTGACATGTGTATCTTAAGAAAGATATACTCTCTCACATGTGTATCTTGGGAAATGTCTAACTCAGTTATCTTATAATGCTTATTTTTTAAATAATTTCTAGATTAGCAAGTGATCTTTCATATTCTAAAATGATTCATACTGAACTGATATTTTCAATGCAACAGGAATACTATAGAATTTTAATCACTGCCTCATTAACTACCATCCATTGTCCACATACAAGTTCAGCTGTACTATCCTATATTGTCATCCCAACAGGTAGCCAGGGCTCCAATCCCCTTTTCTCAGGTTACAGATATCTGAGATCTTCTGAAATTAGAATATCTTCTTTGGCTAACAAAAGGTACTGAAATAAGTCATGAAGGGTGTCACTCCTGCACAATTAGTTTGTGGGGTGCTGTGCTAAAGAAGGGATGATCTCTTCAGATTACATATTGAATGAAGATTCTTACTCCAATTATGGCTAATAACCAGGTGGAAAATGACTGAATTTCCTCAGTGACCTTCATTTTGTTCCCCAGTGACCTTTACTTTGGTTCTCTCCTAGTTCTAACTTTTAGGACAGAGGGTTCTCTTTTTTCTTGGGCAAATTCTGCAAGCTATCATGGTGCTCTGTGGGGCTGCCTTCACACTCCTTCACTTGGCGTTTGTTCTCCAACTTTTTAGTAATCTGGGGTGACTCCCTCCATGTTATTAACATTTTCATTAGGAATTTTCTCCTTTCTTAAAATCATATTCTCTCAATATGCCTTTTATAGGCTGTAAAATCCGAGTTACAACAACAAAACCGTGTTTACTTTTCTTTAAAATGTTTAAATTGCTCAATATGTAAACCTTGGAGATATAAATATAGCTTACATATACATGTACATATAAATATTTGTATTTCTTATTCCTGCAATAAAGAAATGCCAAAAAAAAAAAAAAGTGAAGTTTCCATAAAAAAACAGTGTGGACAATCCTACCTATCCACATTACAAGAAATCCCCGTTTTCTGGAAAAAAATAAAAAAAAAAAAAGGTAAAAACTCAATAAATTCATTTTCTTTATGCTGGCTTTCCTTTGCCGGTAATTTACTTTCCGTTCTTTCCGTACTTTCCTTTCCTGTCCGTTCCTTCCGGTGACTTTCCGACTTCCTTTCTTTCCTTTCCCATTTCCTTTCGTTCTTTATTTTCACTTTCCTTTCCTTTCCTTTTTCCTTTACTGTCATTTCCTTTACCTTTCTTTCCTTTCCTTTCCTTTCCCTTTCCTTTCCTTCCTTTCCCGTTCCATTTCCTTTCCTTCCTTCCTTTCCTTTCCTTTCCTTTCCTTTCCTTCCCTTCCTTTCTCTATTTCCTTCTTTCTTTCTCTCTTTCTTTCTCTTTCTCTTTCTTTCTCTTTTTGACAGAGTCTTGCTCTCTCACCCAGGCTGGAGTGCAGTGGCGCAGTCTTGGCTCACTGCAGCCTCCACCTCCCAGGTTCAAGTGAGTCTCATGTCTCAGCCTCTCAGGTAGCTGGGACTACAAGTGTGTACTACCACATCTGACTAATTTTTGTATTTTTAGTAGAGACAAGGTTTCACCATGTTGGCCAGACTGGTCTTGAACTCCTGACCTCAGGTTATCCACCCACCTTGACCTCCCAAAGTGCTGGGATTACAGGCATGAGCCACCATGCCCTACAGTCATATAATCCTGTTGCTATTGATATTACATTGGTTTTAGCAATCTTCACCTACAGGAATTGTGCATCTGTTTGCTTGTAGGCTATGGGGGAGAAATCCACTGTAGAGAACAGGAAACTGGCACTTCCTTGTAGGAGTAGGGAATGATGAATGGAGTATCAACTTAACAGAGTTTGACTAGAGGAGAAATTTCAGATTGCTTTGCTTGATGCCTAAATCCTCTCCCATATTAAATAGTTTGCTGTTTTTATTACCTTATCCTACTATTAAATAATGTTTTCCTCAATGTCGACCTCCACCCACCCTGGACAGACTGGGACAACTCTTCAATTATTTTTCATACTGTATATGAACATATACGCATACATGGAAAAAGAAACACAACGACAGTGTGTTCTATATTTTGTTTGGTTTGATTTTGTTTCGCATTATTTTTCTTTTGTTTGAATTTGTTTTGCAATAGATTTTATCTAGGCCTCATTCACACAAACTCATGTACAGCATAGAAATGGAACCAAATATAATTTAGGTAAAAAGCCATAAATTTACCAAAGATTTTGTAGGATTTAATGATGCCCTTTAAATTAGTGAAGAAAATGATTCTCCAGTTATTTCATTACAAGTGTTATGACAATGGCTAAATAATTTTGAGAACAAATATTTTTAAGTCCATACTGAAAAAAGACTTAAGAAACTAAACTTCAAATATTCAAAGTAATCAGGCATAAAAAATCTAAATAAGTTGATCTCCTAGAAGCAGAGGGTAGAATAGTGGTTGCCAGTGGCTGGGTGGGGAGAATGGAGAGAGACTGGTCAATTGGGTACAAAATTATAGTTAGATAGCAGGAATCAGTTCTGGTGTTCCACTACACAGTAGAGTGACTATAGTTGACAATGTATTATATATTTCAAGATAGCTAGAAAAGAACATTTTGAATGCCCTCATTACAAAGGAATGATAAGTATTTGAGGTGATGAATATGGTAATGACCCTGATTTGATCATTACATAATGTAACACAGGGAAACATTCCACTGTACCACATAAATATATACACTTATGTGTCCATTAAAACTGAAAGAAAACATATTAAAAAGTGCCAGAAAAAGCCATAGCTAGATATGTATTCACATAATTTATTGAAGGTTTATTTGTGTTTTCTTAAGTTGCCTCCAAAATATGTTGTGACAGACCTAGTGCTTTGAAACAACACTCGTTTATTATGTCATAGTTCTGTAGGTTAGGATTGCAGATGCAGTGCAGCTCAGCTGGGTCCTCTGCTTAAATTCTCACAAGGCCAACATCAAGATGTTGGCAGTGTTGTGTTCCTCCCTGGAGGCTGTAAGAATGAATCCGCTTCTAAGCTCACACAGCTTTCTGGTCTTAATCACTTCTTTTTGGAGGTAGGACACAGATCCATTTTCTTCATTTCCTTGCTGGCTGTCATCTGGTGTGATCTTTGGTCCTTGAAGCTGCCTGCATTCCCTTTCATGCCTTCCATATGTCCTCCCACCGCAGGAATGGCAGGTTGCCTCCCTCTCATACTTTGAGTCTCTCTGACTTCCGCCACATCCATCTAATCACAGCCAGAGAAAATTCTTTTCGTTTTAAGGATTCATGTGATTAGAATGAGCCCACCCAGACAATCCCCCTATTTCAAGATCCATAGTCGTCATTGCTTCTTCACTGCTTTTGCCAGGGAAGGTAACACGGGTTCCAGGGATTAAGGCATGGACACCTTTAGGGAGTCATGCTGCTTACCTCAGAAGGCATTCTAATTAAGATACTAAAATGGAGCCCATTATGTGTTTCATTACATAAAGTTTTGCATCGTCTGTGCCTCCAAAACAGTAATACCCAAAGCAAATGACCTGTGAAAATCCATGTGCCACACACATGAGAAATCTCTAAGGGACTTTTATAAAGCAAACAAAGATAAACCATATTTCAAATGGGGGCAAGGGAGAAATTTTTCATTTCTAGATTGATTTGCGAATGCAATATGTCTAAGATTCAGATTCTGGGTAAGAATGGTTCAAGCTCATGTTCTTTTTATGTAAATGATTATCATCTTCTTATGAAAAAGACAAGTGTTATCTTGAATGTCTTATAAAAATAATTACATGAAGCTGTTGCTATTTTAAAAATTACATGTTTAATGTTTCTGAATTGTTAAGGAATTGATGTTCATTATAGAAAATAAGACATAAAATACATTAGAATTAATACAGATAATTCATCTATTAGGAAGAAATAGTCTTTTTATAATGTTCATACAAAAACACTTAAAATTGGGGATCATACTGTAAGCAGTGTTGCTAATCTTCATTTTTCAAGTTTGAATACTGTCATAGGTACAGTGCTTTATAAACATTTATTAAGTACCCACTATGTGTTCAGCTCTGTTTTAAGCACTTTGGATATAGTAATATTAGTAAAGGGAGCAAAGATTTCTGCCTGTGAGGAGCTCACATTCTGTCATAATACAGAAAAAAATTCTTGTAATATATTGCACTGTGAAAAAAAAAACATATCATAGAAGAGTATTTGCTGTATGATCCTAATTTGTAAATGTGTTTAAAAAATAGAAACAGTCACCGTACAGTAAGTGATTGGCATAATGTGTTTAGCCAACTGGCTTGTATTTTTATTGACGTTTCATAAATCTTGAATCATAAAACTTTCGGATATCAATTTGCTCCTAAATGTTTGCACTCTTTCTTTTAAGTAAAAGAAGTTACATTCATATACAAAAGATTAAGGGTTGCTTACTCTTTTGAATAAGAGGAATCATAATTAGAATCACAATGTGTGAATAGTTTGAGGGCTTTGGATAGATATTGCCAAGATGACCTCTAGAAATAATGACCCAGCATCTTCTCCCACAAGCCCCGTGTGCATGTGCCTATTTCCCTTGCTCATAAACACTACTCCAAACATCTACTAATGACAACAATTACTGCTACGTGTGTTTACCATATGTTGTTTTTCAAATTTTAACATCTCTGAAATTAGGATGCATACCCAATGGAATGATTTAACTTTTTTTCTTTTGTAGAGCTCTATGAAATAATAGGTTGTCTTATAATCCATGGCATTTTAGATTTTTAAAAATCCAGTAACACATAAATCCTAGTGCTATATTTGTGAATATTAATCATAATTACTGCCAAAGTTATCTAATGCTGTGAAACATTTTGAAATATCACTGGAACACGGTGTACTGACTGTTGTCATAGATTACTTATTAACTTCCTAAGAAAAATCCTATTTTCCATGGCCTTACTGAGGAATCAGAAACACTGATGACCTGTCTTAATTGCTACAAATCAGTATTACTTGTTCTATATTTTAAAGAGATATGTAGGAGAAAGAGAGAACATATCACCAGAGTTAACTTAACAAGAACCTTTTATAAAGGAAATACATTTTAGGAAATAAATGAAGAAAAAAATAGCTGCAACCAAGAACATCTAAGTTTTCTATGTAGGAAATGTATAAAATCTTTAAGAGGATTTTACTGGTTTTGTCTGCTGTATGCCCCATGTGCTATGTTTTACTATCAAATATTTAAAAATACATAACAAATAAACTACTGTTGTATAGGTTATCACTATTACACAGTTTTCACCATTTCATACATTTAGAAGCAAATATTTCTCCAGTTAATTACCTAGAACTAAGAAAGCTGAAATGGCATGAATTGCTTCAAATTATTAATAAGCATAAGGAAATGGTCAACTAGCTTGTAAATAAACAGATAAAATTAAAATCGAATAAAAATTGCCACAAAACTAAAAACACTGTATTTGAACATAATATTACAAATTCTAATATTAAAGTGTTCTAAGTCTCAGTTTCTCCAAATGGAGATACAAAGAGTTCGAACCCAACTATAAGAAATAACTCATAAAATGCTTTCAAAATGCATAGTAAAGCTCTGGCTCATAATAATTCTTCATTACACTCAACTAAAATGATGACATTGATGATTAAAATATTTAGAAAATATATTGATGCAGCTCCCCTAATGTTTCATTGGTCTTTTCACTTTTTTCTCTAATTAACAATTCAAGGACTGGTAGTAGAAGTAAAAAAATTGCCAACCTTCATAGACATGGATATTAACAAATATTAGTTTCAGAGTTATTCCTAATTATTTCCGTGCAGCTTTAAGAAAAATATTCCTTGATTTCCTATCTTTCACTAATAAGATAAACTTGATTATCAAAGTCTGAGTAATCAAAAACTACCATATTATAGAAAATTCCCTCGCAAAGTGTAAACTTTGGATTGGCATGAGAAGTGGCTATGACTTTCATTGCCCCCTTGCCTAAGTTGATCAGCTGTTCTCCCAGAGAGATGTCCTTAAATTTTCCTCTGAGTAATTTGACCATTCTAAATGTGCAGACTGTCAAAATAGAAAATGTAACCCAGTAAAAGCAAACATTGCCATGAATAAAGGAATTGAATGAACTGAAATCAACAGGTCATTTATGAAGACGCTTTATTTTTTCTCCCTTCCGTCTTCCAGTTCTGCTCTATGGGTTAGTCCTTATTGCTGCCTATGGTTAAAATCTTTGCAGGTCCCATAGCTTCACTGGGACAGTTTTTTCTATCATTGATACATGATATTTTATATATTTTGGGGTACAGCTGAATGTTTGTTTCATGTATGTAATGTGTTATGATCAAGTCAGGATATTTGAGAGATCCATCATCTCGAGTGTTATTTCTATGTTATTTCAAGTCCTCTTTTCTATTACTTTGTAGTATACAAAATACTTTTGCTAGATATAGTCACTTTAGCCTGCTAACCAACACTAAAAGTTATTTCTTCCTTCTAACTATATGTTTGTACCTATTAATCAACTTTTCTTTATCCTCCCATTCCAACCACCAATCCATCCCAGTGTCTACTATTTACCATTCTATTCTGTATGAGATCAATTTGTTAGCTACCACATATGAATAAGAACATGCAGTATTTGTCTTTCTGTGACTAGATTATTTCAATTTAATGACCTCCAGTTCCATCCAGATCCCCAGAGCAGCGGCATCAACATCATCTGGGAACTTGGTTTAGAAATACTAATTTTGGATTCCACTTCCCAGCTAGGGAATTACTGAGACTCCCAGCCTTTCTGACGTACTCTAAAGTTTGAGGAGTACCATAATACCTCATATTTAGATAGAAGGAAGCAAAGTGGTCTTTTTTTGGGCCGCCATCGGGAATCAGTTACCATAGAGGATACTTCAATTAAATTACCTATTAATAATTCTAACAGCATATAAATCTGTGTTATTAGCAAGCCCGTCTCCTGTCTAAATCTATGTCCATGGGCAAGTAATTTGTTCTGTGCCTAAGTTAATTTGTCTATAAAATAAATATAATAGAAGTGCCTACCACTTAGAGTTGTTAGGAGATTTCATAGATTAGTATATTAAAAACCCTAAAACACATGTAATGTGTACATGTGTTTGCTTATATCATTGTTATCTCTAATATATTATTATTAACAATTATAATTATTATTGAGGCCTTCGTAAGCAACTTTCTAGATGTAATACAACTGAAATGGTAGAAGCCTGAAGTTTATTCCAGCTTTATTTTCCTCTAATTTTTTTGTCTCCCCTCTTTACAACAATTATATTCGCACAACACATTTTGTTACCTATATACATATACATTTCCTCCTCTCATATTTTTCAACATTGCTTTGATAGACTGGCTTCCTTAGTTCAACATCACAGAATAGAGTGATGCCTTATGCTCTCCAGTATCTGAAATGATACTTAGGAACATAGATGTTCCATAAATGATTGCTAATTGATGAAGAATAAGATCATGATCAATTACTTCTTCAAACACTGATAAAATGGAATAAATGTGATATACTAATAAAATCAGAGATTGTAGAAATCATATTAAAGTGATATATCTCCCCCCCCCCCACCATTTTTGACAGTCATATCTCAGAGTAGCCTAGGTCTATACACAGGGCTGAAAATTTAGATATTCTCTGACTAAATCTCTTTCATTTATCAATGTCCAGCCTATTTAGCACAAACAGTAGAGAAACATGTGAGTATTTATGGGTTTTTCTATTTTAAAAATGGTATTTAATTTATTCAACTAAAGATGTTTCACCTCACAGAATCATAGGAAATAATGTTGTGCCTTGAGATTAACTAAATTATCCTGAATATAGTTTCCATAGTTTTCATATTGAGGAAGTGACAACTTAGAAGAAACAATAATGTTCAATGAAAATATTTTTATTACTAAAAAATGCCTGGTACATAAAACTCAACTCCTAAGAATTATAATCTTACTGTGTACTTATGACTACATAATCATTCCCATTGTGCCAATTACACCAGATTTTCTTTTTGTATTAGCAAGTATTCATTAAACCAATATACTCTCAAACATTATACTCTTCTTTGGTTATAGAAGAATGAGAAGATCTGATCTCAAGAACCAAGCAATGTGGTATACAACAAAACTACTGGCTGAGTTGAGGGATGGCCCTGTGATTGGAAGGGGAAAAAGAAATATGAGAGATGAGAGACTGAACATATGTGATAAAACTCTGACCTACCACCTCCACAGCATCTAGCCCAGGAAACCAAACCACAACCTCTGCAATTAGTTCAGAATGGCCAGGACTTTGGGAATATTTTCAGGTCACTGACTACCAACTTCCTTAATTTTTACCCACTGTTTCCAACTCAGAACCAACCAGAGAAAGCCAAATATACTTCCCAAAGCAATTACATAGGTTGCTGTACTTCTAGTTAGCCTGCTTCCAGTTTCTCCATGTTAATTTTTCTCCAACCAGAATGCACTTCAAGCCTTCCCTTTTTATTCACTGTTAGGTTTTCCTGCTCCCCTACGTACCTTTGAGTCTCTGGCAAATGCAAACGATGCATGGCTGACTCCCTTGCTATAGCCAACTGCAAATAAATACTACCTACTTATTCACATCTGGATTGTCTTTCTTCATTTTCATGAAAACAACAGAGGTAGAATTGTTGGGCTTGAAAACGGATTGGATGAAGGGATGAAAATAAAGGGAAGAATCAGTAATGACTAGCCTTTTAGGTTTATGTGAATGATAAGTTAGAAGTGTCACTAACAAAAAGAAAAATCCAAGGAACAAAGTAGGTTTTAGCAGAAAGGGGATAGATTTTGTTTGGACATTTGAATTCAAAGTAATTGTGCAATATATAGGTAGAAATATCTAGCAAGAAGTTTGGAAAGTAGCACCTAGACCAGAAATACATTCAGGTCTAGAAATACTAATTTGGAAAATTAAGATGTAAATTGAAGATGAAACTTGTAAAGATGAAGATTGCAACCAAGTGTCTAAGTGCAAGTTCATATAGGAATAAGTAGAAAGAGGACAGGATCAGAAAATATATTCATACCTTGATTGTTGCATTCACTCACACATTCCTGAGTACAGCTTTGCCCCTAGGCATTGTGTCTGCCACTGAGATAAACATGCTGTAAGACTGTCTGCATTCAAAGTACTGGGAGGAAGAGAAAAATAAAGGCAAAGACAATAAGGTGTAATCATGAGAACATAAAAACATAATGAAACAAAAATGATAATAATCCAAAACTAGAAGGCAGTTTTGTAATTCCTGGAAAAAGAGAATTTCATGAAGGAAGAAGAGGTTAACTTCTGTGTGCTGGAAATGTTACAGGGTGATGATGACTTTAAAAGGAACATGGAATTTGATGTTTTGGCATGATTGTGGGTGTTCAATAAAGGGCATCATTAGAGTTTTTGGGTGAAAAAAATGTTGCAAATCATAAGAAGTGTAGAGCATCCACACACGAAGAAAATAAAAGATAGCTTGAAGACTCAGGACGGTCAAGGGTGAAGTTCTCCAGGAGAGATAAGCCTTGACATTGCAGGTTGAAAATAAAGTGGAGAATGAGAAACTTGTTGTCATTAGAAAAAGCATAAAGGGTGCACAGTAATTAAGGACTGAAAAGGGGATGAAAGCAAAAATGTGAGGAGAAGAGAGATCCTTTCTTGGAAATAAAGTAATAGAAGAGGAATGGATGAAGATGTACATGGATTTTTGAAGTGTAGAATAACAAAGTTGTTCTCGTGAATAACTTTCGTCCTCTTAATATGTGAAGAAGTCATGTCATAGCAGGAGAGAGAAGCGGGTACAAAATGGGAGAGAATTGGAGATATTTTACTTTAGTGGATACAGCATTAGGAATATAATGGTTAGGTAATTGTAGAGAAATAATAGTGATGGTGAAACATGAGCAACATATAGGTCTAGTTGTATGGTAGCATAGTAAATAATAATAATAATAGTAATGGTGATGAAATAAAGTGTTTTAATGTAGTAGCTTTCTTTTCCAAAAACTAAAAGTTTGAGAGGGTTTATGAAGCATCCTCTAAATGAGATGGGGTAGATTTGAGTGAGGGGAGATTAAGGGGAGACAGAGGTTGCAGGGCACTTCATATACATGAACTACTTTTGAGATAAAGAAACCGTGGCTTAGGAAGCTTTACATAGCTTGCTAGCATCACTAAAATGAAGCTTCCAATGCATGTTTCTGGGATAGGGACTGGGATTCTGTATTTCTAACAAGACAGAACTATCAGAATCTCTAGTTCAACAAAATCCAGGTGATTTGTATGTGCATTTAATTTTGAGAGGTACTGCTGTGTACTTAGCTTCTGCCTCTGAGTTGGCAATTGGCAAGAAAGTATGGTAAGGATGAAGGAAGAAGAGAATACAGGATACTTTCAGGACTTGATTAAAGTAGCCAACCATGGCAAGTAAGATAGAAGGGACCAGTGGCACCCAAATGCTGCTGTATTTTTTCAGAATAGGGAGAGATAAGGATCCGCTAGTCATAATGGCAACTATAAGACTGAGTCTCCAAGCTTATCTGAGCTAGTGCAGCAGCTGAAGTAAAATGAAAATGAGTGTTGCCATAGTTACCGTGAATTTACATAAAGGCTATACCAATCTTGTGAACTTTCACACGGACTTACAGATTTTTCAATATTACTATCTCCAGAAATGAAAGACTCATTATATTATGCTGGGAGTTACAATTTATAATTTTAATGTCTTCTTAAATGCATAGTTATCTATATAACAAGGCAATTTTATGATGACCATTATTATTTCTTTAAGTTTTACCAATTAGTGTGGCTCATTGTCAACTGAGGAAAATTATGACAATGTCACTCATGAAAAAGAATTCAGAGGACAGTTTTGGAATGCACCCATTTATAGTTTGAGGTTATTGTTGTCAATTTTTTCAACACAACATCAGTCATTTTAATAAGATCTTAGTGTTTTGAATAATTTAGAGAGGCATTTTTCTTAGTAATGCCTAAGAGTCAAAATAGTAAACATAAGGATGTATAAATTTTCAGTTAAGAGACATAAATTCCCACTTGTTAAATGGATTGTTTAATGTTATTTTATATATCATTGATACCCAAAATATTTGTAATCATTTTCATTGTATACCTTTTGAATAAGTATGAAACTTTGCTTAGAGGTTTTGACATTTTGGATTTTGTGAGCATAATTTAAGAACAGATATTCATTCAGTGAGGAGGATATCAAAGGCACCACGACCAACAGGCTAAAATACAAATTCCAGTCTATATAATTTACTGGCAACACTTTCCATGTTTTTTTAATCACACATTTTGTTATGTAGTAACAAGTAAACTTTCAAGTGACTTTCAATTGTATAATGAAATTCCAACAAACACCCTGGGAGGTTAATGGTTTTTCTTGGTGTTAATTCATGAATAGCGTTTTTCTTCTTTCCAGTAGGTTTTAGACAATGGAAGACAAAGATTATAGTTTTTCCTTATTTTATTCATCCTAATATACAATAACATGTTAACCCATTATATATAGCAGGTTCAGAAATTCAGACAAATTTGAGCCCCCAGAAGAATATACCACACACATATCTTTGTAAAATATAAAATATATTTAAATTATCTAAGAGATAAACTAATAGAGTAATGTTAGGAACTTTTAAAAATAACAGCTTTGTTGAGATATAATTTCATCATCCCAAAAGTAATAATTTACCCGTTAGCAGGCATTCCCCATTCCTCCCACCATTTATTCTCTAATAAACTTTAATCTGCTTTCTATTTCCATAGAATTTATCTCTCAAATTCAAGAAATAATTCATCCAAGTCTGAGATGATATGCCACGTTGTAATTTGATCTGGGTTCCTCCTATTTTAATTGCTCCACTTGGGAGTCTGAGAAACAAAGAGGTTGGTGTGGCCTCTTATGATACAAAATGATTGCTGGAGCTCCGGGCATTAATTCTGCATTCTAACCAGAAATTTTAATTAGGGAAAGAGGGACAAAGATGAACATGCCTCTTAACAATCACTGACACTGCTTAGACTTTGCTTACCCGACGTCCATGTGTGTACTTTTGCCAGAACTTAATCTTATGGCATTGAGACTAAGGATCCTTGTCTTATTCCAAGTGGTCATGAACCTAGCAAAAAATAAGTAAACTAAGATGGATGTTGAGGGATAACTAAAAGTTTCTTCCATAGTGTTAAACCCACTCAAACTTACAAAAAACTTCTCAAGCTAGATTTTGGAATACCTAAAGAAAAATTCTGGAAGAGATTATAGAATGCAGTTGTGCAATGTCTAGTTGCTTTTGAAGTGGCAATAAAACACACAATTATTAAACATCAGTAACCAGAACACCGAATCTATTATTGTTTTGGTCTCATTTGTCACTTTAACCTCACATTATAGTATAGTAGTGGCTGGTAAATAATTGTTTAGTAAATATTTGTAGAATAAATGTATAAATTACTTAACTAGCATTATATACCATTTTACACAATAGATTTACATACATTATTCATAGTATACTTTGCTAATCTCACCACTTGCCAGTCATTCCAACTTTTCCAGGGTTTAAGATCTTTTTTGTAAGAAATGAGTTAGGCATTGATTAAGACATTGAGAAGATTTGGATAAGGTAAACTCTAACACCTAAACACGGTATTTTTTTCCTAAGGGTCTATCTAGTTATTATTTCTTTATTGCAGCACTTAGATGGTAATTGATTATTTATTGAGACTTTATAATATGCAAGGTTTTACTGAAACAGTCTATATTTTTTCCCAAATGTATTGCCTACAATTGTAATAGGAATTATGTTTCTGAGATGATAAGCTTCACAGTCTTGAAAGAAGTGAGAGTTCAAAGTTGTTATTTTTTAAAGCATTATTTGCATTTTTCTAAATGGATAGAAGGCTATCTGGTTTTGCAAGAAAGTGTTTCTGATAACCTATGCCAAAATCATTCTTATATTACCTACAATTTACATATTTTGTAACAGTCTTATATATTCTAAATTTTTTTGGCAGAAAACTCTAGAATTTGGCATGTCTGATAAATAATGCATAGTTTCAATTTAGCATTTAATCAGCTAGGTACTGTGGGGCTCTCACTATCTAAAATTAATTATCATTTATTAGAGTTGTAAGACTAGAAGCTTTTTAATCTATTTACTATTCTTATCGATCTATAAAAAATTGAGAATATAGTTATATATATCTGCTTTATGACAATACAATTTTAGGTTTCTTTCTAAATTGACTAAACTGCAAACCCCCAATTTCTTTCACACATCCTCCCCTTTAAAATAATCTGATCAACACAGTGAACACACAACCCACAGAATGGAAGATAATATTTCACAACTACACATCTGACAGGGACAGTTTATCCAGAATTTACAATGAACTCAAACAACTTAACAACAACAACAAAACATAATCCCATTAAAAAGTAGGCTAAGGGCTGGGCGCAGTGGCTCATGCCTGTAATCCCAGCACTTTGAGAGGCCGAAGCGGGTGGATCACATGAGGTCGGGAGTTCGAGACCAGACTGGCCAACATGCTGAAACCCCATCTCTACTAAAAATCTAAAAATTAGCCAGGTATAGTGATAAGCTCCTGTAATTCCAGCTTCTCAGGAGGTTGAAGCAGGAGAATCGCTTAAATCATGGAGGCAGAGGTTGCAGTGAGTTGAGATCATGCCACTGCACTCCAGCCTGGGTGACAGAGCGAAACTGTCTCAAAAAAAAAAAAAAAAAAAAAAAAAAAAAAAAAAGTAAAAAAGTAGACTAAGGACATAAATAGGTACCATTCAAAAGAAAACATACAAATGGCCAACAAACACATGAAAAATGCTCATCAATACTAATCATCAGAAAAGTGCAAGTTAAAACTACAATGTCTTATCTTACATCAATCAAAATGGCTATTAATAAAAAGACAAAAAAATGTTGGCAATGACACAAAGAAAAAGGAAGAATTATACACTGTTGGTGGGAATGTAAATTAGCACAACCACTATGGAAAACAGTATGGAGATTTCTCAAAGAACTAAAGGTAGAACGACGCTTTGATCCAGCAATCCCACTACTTGATATATACCCAAAGGAAAGGAAATCATTGTACCAAAAAGATACCTGCACTCATATGTTTGTTGCAGCTCTATTCACAAAAGCTAAGATATGGAATAAATTGTCTATCAACAAATGATTGAATAAAGAAAATGTAATACACACAGACATACACACACAATAGTATGGAACACTATTCGGCCATAAAACAGATGAAACATGTCTTTGCAGAAACATGGATGGAACTGGAGGTCATTATCTTAAGTGAAGCAAGCCAGACACAGAAGAAAAAATACTGCATATTCTCACTTATAAGTGGGAGTTAAATCATATGTTTATATGTACTTAGAGCTTGGGTTGATAGACAATGGAAACTCAAAGGGTGAGGGGTTGGGAGGGAGATGAATGATGTCAAATTATTTAATGGGTACAATGAATATTATTCTGGTAATGGACATACTAAAAGCCCTGACTTCACCACTATGTGATATATACATACAACAAAATTACACTTATACCTCACAAATTTATACAAACAAAAGAATCTGTATCTCTAAGCTACATCTAACTGAAGAGTAGGAGCGTTTGTGCTTAAAACGCAACTGTAACTCAACATACAGGGAGGGGAACAACACTTACTGGGGTCTGTCAGGGGAGGTGTGGAGGTGGCAGGGGAGGATTAGGGAAAAGAGAGCATGCATGCTGGGCTTAGGATACCAGAATTATAAAATTATCAATAATTTCTTTTGTGGTTTGCTTACTTGACATGCATGCTGGGTGATGGATTTGATAGGTGCAGCAAACCACCATGGCACACGTTTAACTATGTGACAAGCCTACACATCCTGTACATGTACCCCAGATCTTAAAAAATAAAATAATTATTAAAAAACTCAACTATATTACTTACTAGCTCCCTGTCCTTGGATATATTTGTTTGCCTTTCTACTCAGTGTTCTTATTTATACAACATAGATGCTCATAATGCCTGGTAGGATTGCTATAGAGATTAAATGAGATGAACTTAAAGACTTTGACACACTTCTTGGCACTTAGTATATGTTCAATAAATGTTAACTATAGTTATTAATGAGGACCAGCCCACTAAGATGCTATTAGACTCATAATAAATGTATAATTACTTGACTCCTAAAACTGAAAAGAATAAATGAATATATGTGCATTGAAATAGCACTTGTAAGAATACCATACAATGATCAACTATCATATCGAGATGTAATGACTAGGAGCATAGGCTCTGAAGTCAGGCTCCCTGGGTTACAGAACAACATACTTATAGCTCAGTTTTATCTATAAAGTAGAAATATAATTATGATAATTAAATGAATTAATACATAAAAAGACTGAGACCAGGATCTTACATACATTATATGTTTGGTAAATGTTATCTACTAACATTATCCTATCCTGGTATGTGACTTAACTGGGATTCTGAGTTTAATTAACTTCAGGTTCAATTTTGACTTTAAAACATATTGATAGTAAGTCTTTTTGTAGTTTATTCAGGCAACTGTTAGCTTTCAATCTCTTCTGTGAAAATGTGGAAAATAATTTCTAGTACATGAAACTTTTCTGAGCCTCAATTGAGGATACATGAGATAAAATGTAGAAATCCTATTATAGTACTATTTATTGCTGATTAAATATTATTTTCCTAAACCCAACAAACTGACTTTAAAATTATTCGCAATCGTTTTGAAGTATTTATAATTATTTAAAATTATTATTGGAAATGCTTTTCTAATTTTTAGGTTTCCAAATAATTTTTATTCAATTTCCAGTCCCTCCCCCAAATTTTTGGACTCCCTGCAAAATTAAGTCAAGAGGAAGTAATGCATTCTAATTCTTTTTAATGAGGAAGAAATCACCATCTAAGATGACAATTTCATGAATTTCTCCAAACACTACATCACAGATCCAATACATCCATTCATTAAAGGCATTTATCTACAGAAATATTAAAATAATACTAAAAAATTGTACTCAAAAGTATAACTTTTCAAGATTTCTGTAGTAATTTGACAGTCATTCAAGCATAACTCTGAAGAATTTCTTATTCAGCATGCTAGGTTTAGGATACCAGAATTATAAAATTATCAATAATTTCTTTTGTGGTTTGCTTACTTGACTTAACATCAGTGCTTTCTGAATGGTTGTTCCTCAAATAACTAGTACAAATGAGAGAAGCATAGCTGATCCTTTTTTTTTTTTTTTTTTTTTTTTTTCCCCGAGACGAAGTCTTATTCTGTCACCCAGGCTGGAATGCAATATTGCAATCTCGGCTCACTGCAACCTCTGCCTCCTGGGTTCAAGCTATTCTCTGGCCTCAGCCTCCCAAGTACCTGGGACTACAGGTGTGCACTACCATACCCAGCTAATTTTTGTATGTTTAGTAGAGAAGGGGTTTCACCATGTTGGCCAGCTGGTCTCGAACTCCTAACCTCAGGTGATCCACCTGCCTCAGCCTTCCCAAGTGTTGGGATTACTGGCGTGAGCCACCGTGCCTGGCCTGATCCAATTCATTTAGCTAGAATCTTATGTGAAATAAAATTTCTTAAAATTTATCAAGGATAAAACTCCAACCTAGTGGCAATGTCACTGACAGTTTAATAACTGGCCCTTCATCACAAATCTCTCCTCTAAAAATAGTTATTTATGCACATCATATTAAACTCTTTCCTTTTTATTTATTTTTATTTTTTGAGACAAAGTCCCACTTTGTCCCCCAGGCTGGATGCAGTGGCATGATCTTGGCTCACTGCAGCCTCAATTTCCAGGGTTCAAGCAATCCTTCTTTCTCAGCCCCCCAAGTGTCTGGGAATACAAGCACACACCACCACCCCTGGCTAATTTTTGTGTTTTTTGTAGAGATGGGATTTCTCCATGTGGCCCAGGCTGGTCTCAAACTCCTAGGCTCAAGCAATCTGCCTGCCTCAGCCTCCCAAAATGCTAGGGTTATAGACATGAGCCACCATGCCCAGCCAACACTTTCCTTTTTAAATGTATCTTTGCCTGAGTCAAGCTCCACATATCACTGAAAATGGTAAATTAAAGTTGGAATAAACTGTGTTTCTGCTTTGACCTTCTTGTATGCCTAAAATTACCTCTCCGGTTTGGATTTGTCCTCGGAGGACCAACTAGTCAAATACTTTGAATATCATTTCTGGAATCTCTGAACTTAAATATGAGCCATGACTTACAATCTACATACACAATATAGCTGATCAGTGTAACAATGTCAGTAATACAAACAAGGATGTCTTTTGGATTTATTGTTAATATCGAAATATTCACTTTCAAATATAGATAAACATTCTAGATAGAACAAAAGGACATAAATCTCTTTATGGGCTTTTTATGCTGAAATTCCATTATTCTGTTAAAAGTGTCAATTTGATATTGCAAATATGCAACACAGTGCCTGCAGGAGTAATCTAGCATCTGATTGTGCTAACAGAAATTATTGTTTCCGTGCTATAATGTTAAAACCTTAAAGCTTGACTTTAAACTTTTAATTTGTGTATCCAAGAAGTTTATTCTACAATGGTAATATTTAGCATCAGCCAAATGTTAACTCTAATACTCAACCTTTTAACATTTAATCAAAATTTAATTTGCTGCACCTCTAGATAAAAAGGTAGGGCAAGAAAAGTCATTCTAATTCATTGATTGACTTTTTAAAGTATGAGCATTTCAAATCACACTAGACTCTTCGGAGAGGATTCTCCTTGCACAAATGTCAATAAGGACTAGATCTCCTGAAATCATCTCTATCCTTGCTCCTGGAGGGTCAATGAAAGCAGAAAGTCATATTGGATGAATGAGTCTGGGAGGTCTACTAGAAAAATTGTTGTGTACTCCTTTGCACCTCTTCGATAGTGATATTTTGTTTTCTTCTAACATTTCATCAAAAAGAGAAACATTTTATAGCACCTCTCAAGTGGTTCATTTTGCTGTCAGATTCACTTTCACGTATGATAATCCCTCCTAACAATGAGGTATTATTCCTTCATCAAATAAATGAAGTTATATAAACTATTTTCTTCAATTATGGTAGAAACCAGTTGAAACAGTTTAATACATAAACACCTGAGAAAAACACATTCTCCCTAAATAGTACCAACAATTAAAGAATTGACATAAAAGACTCAATCTATTATAGTTTTTCTATTTTAAATTATACTGCAGTTAGCTAGAGATTACACAGTAGAGCACTTACCTTAGACCTACCAGCCATTCATGAATTTTCTAAAGAGTTTGCAAGTACTACTAATTTATTCATTGAGGGCAGGGGTTAAATATTTAGTTTCTTCTATTGTTCATATATGATAGTATCCATCAAGCATTAGACCAACTTGATGTCTAATAATGTGTGTTAAGTTACCACTGCATCAAAATGAGTAAACTGGTTACAAAGGGCTCAGTAACTTCTTTCCCTTCCCTTCCCTTCCCTTCCCTTCCCTTCCCTTCCCTTCCCTTCCCTTCCCTTCCCTTCCCTTCCCTTCCCTTCCCTTCCCTTCCCTTCCCTTCCCTTCCCTTCCCTTCCCTTCCCTTCCCTTCCCTTCCCTTCCCTTCCCTTCCCTTCCCTTCCCTTCCTTCCCTTCCCTTCCCTTCCCTTCCCTTCCCTTCCCTTCCCTTCCCTTCCCTTCCCTTCCCTTCCCTTCCCTTCCCCTTCCCTCCCCTCCCCTCCCCTCCCCTCCCCTCCCCTCCCCTCCCCTCCCCTTCCCCTCCCCTCCCCTCCCCTCCCCTCCCCTACTTTCCTTCTTTCCATCTTTTTTTTTTTTTTTTTTTTTTTTTTCAGTGTCTTGCTCTATCACCCAGGCTGGAGTGCAGTGGCATGATCTCGGCTCACTGCAACCTCCACCTCCTGGGTTCCAGCGATTCTCCTGCCTCAGTCTCCCAGGTAGCTGGGACTAAAGGTGTGCGCCACCAAGCATGGCTAATTTTTGTATTTTTTAGTAGCAACGGGGTTTCACCGTATTGGCCAGGCCAGTCTCGAACTCCTGACCTCGTGATCCACTCACCTCAGCCTCCCAAAGTGCTGGGATTACAGGCGTGAGCCACCACACCTGGCCTCAGTAACTATTACATAAAGTCACACACAGTGGTAACTGGCATATTTTAAAGATGATTTAAAGACAATAACTTGCATAATTATTAAATCAAATACCTTAAATAATTTAGGATGTACAGTGAATGATGGCGTACTATACAGCCTTTAAAATTATTACATACTTTATAGAATATATCATGGAGAGTTATTTATTAGTAATTAAAATGGATAAAGCAGAGATGAAAAGTAGAATTATGGTATGGTAGCCACATCTGTATGTGTACATGTCTGCACATATATATATCAGGATATATGTTATATCTGACATTGTTAAATGAATGAAACAGAGAAGGTTCTCTAACAAAATACATTAAGCTTGCAAATGTATCCATTACCTATAGTCCTACAAGAAGCAAGTAGACAATAATTGTCTGCTTGTTTGTCATCACTGCATTAAAGGAGTCCAAATTACAATAATTAATCTTAAATCACAGTACTTTGATGTAGGGTGAGTAACTGGTAATGCTATTTCAGACAAATACTTTGTCAAAAATATTTGTCAAGTGATATGTACACTAATGACTCATATAATAATGTTTCTCATATTGAATTACTAACCCCTTAAGGTTCTTTAAATTGAATGCTAGTACTAATAAAGAATGTTTTGGGTTATACTTTTCTAGGTCTCAGGGTGGTGAACGTTTTCTTTGAATTCCTAACCTGTGAGCTTACGGTAAGATTTACCTAATTTTAGAGTCATTTTCGTTACCCTTTTTTTGATCATGTCCAGTTTTTTAAAAATAAAGAAAATTCAAATAAGTCATTTGATATTTAACCATAAATGTTGAAGAAGTTATGTGATATTTTCTATCAAAATTTTTATGTTCTGGGATAGATTATAGTAATACAGTTATTTGATGTAGTCTTTAATAGATTTCTATGTAAATTTGAAGGCATAGCCCACAAAGGTAAAGATTGATACCACTGAAAACAGTTCCTTGAACATGAATGACAATTTTATCTATTAAATTTTTCATAATGAAGTCTATTTGATGGCAATGAGTTATTGAAAGTAAAACTTGTTTTATCCTCTGTCAAGACGTATCAAAATTGAGTCCCTCCATGTAGCTTGATGGTAGAGCTCCAGGAAATTGAGAGTAAAGTATGTAACTATGAAAATAAAATGGTAATAAATAACAAGTGATTTCTAAGGCAGTTTTTAAGGCATTAATTATTCATTAACTCTTGTGGTTATATGTATTCAATAAGATTTGTTAAAAATGTGAATCTGGATTACATTAATAATTGATGACTATAGAGTATACATAAATATGAGTTTATTTGTGTTGTGAGACTGTTGAAATTAATTTTCAGTAAGTCAACTTTCAGAGTTTATCTGTTGCTTAATAGTAAACATAATAAAGATTTTCCTTATAATAAATATATAAAACCCAGACAATGTGGGCATTTCTATCATACATTTTATACTTGGGGGAAATGACATCCTTGGAAGCACAAAGGTAGTTGATTAACACTCCTGTCTATTAGAGCATATGGCATTATTGCAATATATCTTGAAAAAGATGTTTTAAAATGATTGTAGATAACAACCCATCTCTAGGAACTATAAGACATACTTTTTCATTACTGTTTAAAGAAACACTCAACATAACATAGGATTATTTAAAACAAGTATCATATAGGAGGAGAGTAAAATTCCTCTGCCTTACCAGGAGTACTATGCTGATAATGGGAGAAATTTAGAAGAATTATTTAGATGCACTTAGAGTAATAATTTTATCCCCAAGTACTTATTTTTAAGTTTTAAATTATACTTCACAAATATAAATGAATGAACTTTTAAAATAATTTCAATTTATAATAAGAAACAAAAATATTTTTAAAAATTACTATTATCTCCAATGTTTTAATTATCTTATATACACACAGAAAATTACTCATATCTTAAGTGCACAGTCTTAGTGAATTGTTACAAAATGAATACACCCATATAACCAATACTAACATCAGTTTTTTTTAAAAAAACAAAGAACGTTAGAGTACTTTGAAGTTCTGTTATACTCTTTCTAGTCATTAAACCTACAGAGCATAAGCAATTTCTTCACTTCTGGAAGTAGGGTTTGCCTCCTTTTTCTATATTCTATAAATGAAATCATACAGTAGGTACTGCTTTGTTTCTTTTGCTCAACATTATGTTTGTAAAATTGCGTGCAGTGTTAAATTGCTCATTTTCATTGCTGTGTAGTATTCAACTGTGTGGATAGACCAAATTATTAACCCTTTAATATTGATAGGCACTTAAGTAGCATCCAGACTTTGGCTTTTATCAATAGTGTTGATTTGGATATCAGGAACATGTGTTTTTGGAGAACACATGTACATATTTTATTGTACACATAAGATACGCACATGTTCTACGTCAGTACATATTGACAATTCATCCAGTGTCTATCAGTTTTAGGAGCAGGATATGAGAGTTGAGTTATTCCCTATAGTCACTGACACTGGGGATTTTCAGTTTGGATATGTGAATAGGGGTATTATAATTGGAATACCTTGAAGATTAATGTTATTAAACACTTGTTTTTGCTCTTATTTCTCATGTGGCTACATTATTGTTGAAATGTCCTAAAACTTTTGCCTTTTTTTCTTACTGGATTATCTGCCCTTTTTTATTGGGTTGTGTTTATACATACACTGAGATAGATATATAAATATATATTTATTTATTTTATTTAATAAATATATATTTATATAAGAAATATATAAAATATATTTAACATAAATATATTTTATATATATTTATATATATATACACATAAATACTACACAGCAATGAAAATGAGCAATTTAACACTGCACACAATTTTACAAACATAATGTTGGGCAAAAGAAACAAAGCAGTACCTACTGTATGATTTCATTTATAGAATATAGAAAAAGGAGGCAAACCCTACTTCTAGAAGTGAAGATATTGCTTATGCTCTGTAGGTTTAGTGACTAGAAAGAGTATAACAGAACTTCAAAGTACTCTAATGTTCTTTTTTAAAAACCATATATATATGTATATGTATATACTTATATATATATATGCGTGTATGTGTGTGTATGTATATAGTCATTGTATATATCCAGTAGGGGATTTAAAACTACCAGTTAATAAATCAGCATTATGTCTTTCTTAAAATTCAGAATCAATTCTGCAAATGTGTAGTTGCCACAGATTGCATTGTCCTTTTATGTGTGGTTTTTGAATTGCATGTGTTTTTCCTCATTAAGTAACAATCCCAATTTAAATATATTCTTAGACTAACATTCTTACATTCTTAAACGCATTCTCAAAACTAACCAAAGCCAATTATGAAAGTGTCAAGAATTATGGGTCTGAAAATCTGTCATGATAGAAGTATTTTCACAACATGGTGTGAGAAACACCAAAAATAATAGCTTTATTTTTTCCTTCTGGAGAGTTAGTTGTGAAATATTTACCAGAACACCACTGAATATTTGCATTCTGTATTCAACTCTTTGGTGGATTTTCTCATTACTCTCTGGATGATATATTTTGATGAACAGAATTTCTTAATTTTGATTTATTTCTGTTTATTCATTTTTTTTTCCTTTTCCTTCTATGATCAAAGCTTTTTATGTCCTATTTAAGATATTTTTGCCTTGTCTGTTGTTACTAAGATATTATGGTTTCTCTAAATTCTTTATTGTATAAACTTTTACAGAAAATGGACTCCAGGTGTTACATTGTTCTATTTGTATTACCTTATGCATTTAAGATAAATAGATTTGGATTAGAATAGTAATTGCTCTGTATATGTTTTAATGTTTTATTATAAAATTCATACATAAATATGAAGACATTGGTATGTAGTTATTTAATAATTTAATGCATCTGTTAAAATAAGCAATATGTAGTATTTTGTTAAGTCAATATATATATTTATGAATTGCCCATTATAAGTTTTATGTACCACAGTTAGTTATGTGGCCACAATTTTGAAATAAAAATTCAGCACTATAACAAAATTATTTGACTTTAAGCCTAAATGAATTATTTATTTCCATAAGATATTATTAAGTGAACCAAAAGCATGCAATATGAATGTTCTATAGGATCATTAAAATATCAGAATATTAGGCTAACCTTTAAGCATTTAAATGTAATCATTGTTAAAATATATTTATTGCTTCTAAAATATTATGTCTAATAAGTTATATAAGCATATAACAGCCATAATAAGTACAGCCTTAAGTATTAACTAAAGAATACTATTATATGCACTTCATTAAGATTTTATTTAATACTTGTCTTGCGAGATATATATATAGAAAGAAGAGAGACATATATATCTTTCATTTGTTTGTTTGTTTGTTTTAAATTTTTCACCAAAAACACAACAGTGCATCACATACTTGTTTTGTACCTGATAGAAAGGATGGTATAAAAATCAGGATTGTTTATTTTTAAAAATTTTGCATCAGTTATGCAAACATACATGTGTTTGCCACAGGTTGCAGTATACACGTTTTTAGAATTGCATGTGTTTTTCCTCATGATGTAACAATCTTAATTTAAAAACATTCTTAGAATGTATATTTTTCATCTCTGGGTACTTAGTCTAAGCCATGTCATCGTTTAAGAGTAACTCATAATGTAATACAGTGGAAGTAGAACAGCAAAGTAGATAATATCTTATTTTAATAATGAGCTAGTGTGTTTCAAGTCTTCCTAATATTGAAACAATGTGATGAGGAAATGTTGGGGTTTATAGATTAAAATTCTTGAAACTAAAGATGAAATTTTTTTAATCCATGTATTTGGATATTTGAAGAGCTTGGGATTTGCTTCAGAAGATTTTGTTTGTTTGTTTGTTTTTTCTTTCTGCTTTCTCACCTGTTTTAGATAGCCAAAGATGATGAAATATTGAGTACAATAATCAAGAGCTAATTAGATGTTTTTCCACTTTTTCTAAATTACCAATCTCTGTGTCATAATGAAAGCAGGGAGAACAAAGGTAAAACACAAAAAGCTGTCTTGAATATTGGTTCTAAGACTTTAAGTAGCACTAATACTTCTTTGCCTCCACTAGCCATTCCAAATAGATAAATAATGAGCTTATCTGAGAAATACAGCATAGGTTATAGAAATAAATATTTCAGGATTTATTTCATGTGTCCCTGAGTGTAAGTGATAGTTAAAGGAAAAAATCCAGTTAAGAAACACAAACCACATATAGAGGTAATTGATGCCAGTTAAATTAGCTTAGTTTATTTTCACAGTGATGACAGGGCTTGGGGAAAAATGAAGTTAAAAGACATACAAGTAACATCCTGCATGAAAGAAAATAGTGGAAACTGAAGGATTACTGTGCATTATTTGGACCCAAAATTAAAGGTTGAATTATGCAATAGAAGTCTAATCTGAAGTCGTGAACACCATTTGAAGTCCAAATAATAATAATACAATTAGAAAGACATAGGTAAAAAGTTTTGGTAACATAAATGAAATTTGAATTTGAGAACACTGCATGTACAAATATTCTCTGAGAATTTTTGCTTCCTATTCAATAATGAATTGATTACACAGGACTGTTAAAGTGCAGTTTTGTGGGGTTTTTTTTCCTAAAATATATATAGGAAAAAATGGAGTTCTACTTCTGATGGGCACTTTCAACTGATATTTCTGAAAAACTAGTTCAGTGATATTTACTTGTTACAAAATGCGTCACCTAAATCCTTTAGTCTGAATACATATGGATTATCACCTCTTCACACCTTTGGATAGATTGTTCCTATCTGGCTAGCTCACACATAATTCTGATTAAATAAATTATCCATCTGTGAATCCCCTAGGCTTAACTTTTAATACTTACTCTATATGATTTCCATGCTATATCTAGCCTTCTCCCTGTTTCCAACATGTCAGGAACAAGTAATTTAGTTTCTAAGACCTTTCTGTTTGTCTAACGGCAAACTTTATCAACCTCTATAAAAGTGTATATGTTATCTTGCTCCCACTTTGATATACTATGGATATCTGGAAAAATCGAGATTAGACTTTTGTCGATTTGACTTGTTGATAACAAAGTGTTAGGGGAAAAAAAAGAGCTTAGAACATATTTAAGCTTACTAAAGCCTTTCAATGGCATATATTTAATTCTGGTAGCAATAAAATGGATGGGATTTTATTGTAAAGCTGAGCAGAATTCAGCTTCTAATATGTCAGCTTTACATGACAGATTATTAATAAACTGTCACTGTTATCACATGATACCAATCTTTGGTGACTGCCTTTTTTTAAACTTGAAACTCAAATGTATATTTTAAAGTAAGCTTTACTTTGTGGCTCATTCTTTCCTTTAAATACCTTTTTTTTCCCCTCTGCTCTGTAGAAATTATTGTGCCATTTAATCAGTGGTTTTCATTTCATTACACTAATAAAATTCACAAATGACTAGTGTATCATCTGTGTTCAGATACATGCACAGATAGAGGATTATTGCTATTATTACTCATTGTAGATGATGACAATGACAGAGTAAGAATTAAGAAAATGAATTGACTTTAAACTCGGTATCATGGCCATTACCTAGCAAAATGAGAAAGTGGGCATAGTCCGTTTTCTCAGCTTACTTTCCCCGTGTCTTTGCCTTTTTCTCTCTTTTGTTCACAATTCCTTATTGTAGATACCCATTTTCTACTGCCTACACATTCTTTCATTAAACAAAACTCACTAAGCATCTGTATGTACTAGGCATTGGGTTAGTATTGGGAAACAATCAACTAACAGGACCCATAGGAAATTTATAGTTCTGGAGAGCTTGTAGGGTCTACAGTCATCCTCCAGCTACAAAAGGGTCTTCATCTGTGAAGTCCTCTATACTATATGCATATCCTCATCACCCCATCAAAACTTTAGTAACCCATCAGTGGAAAATTAAGAGCTACCTCCCATTAAGTTATAATTAGTAGAGGAAGGGACATAGCAGTTGATTATGGTTTAAAAAAAAAAAAACTGTACACATGTCATAGAGCAAAGCATGGAGGAAAACCTATAAATCCATACATGTATGACTCAGTGAGTTGTAAGTAACATATATTTTCTTACTGTCATAGTTGATGGTTAATATCAAAACTGTTTACTAGTTGGGCAAAGCTGGAAATAAGAGTCCATATTTTCAGTCAGGTATTATTCAGTATTTGTTGACCACTTACTTATTACACTTACTTATTACATGTCACATACTCTTCTGGATGGTTTTATTTATGTAATGCTCTTCTGAGAAATCTGAAATATATTAAAGATGAGAAGGCAGAATATTTGTGGAACTTAGGAAGGCTGATTCTGCTTATAATTAATTGTTTGACCTCACACCCCAGTCATTTATTTTCTCAAGTCTTCCATATGTTCAAATAAAAAACAAGAAGGATAAGAACTATGAATTTTTAATCCTTTCAAGCTTTAAATTTAATTATTCTATCGGTTGAGATGCTTTGAGCCACAAATAACAGGAAACTAACTTGCTTAGGTTTTAAGAAAGACTTCTTATTGTATAAATGAGAAGTTAAGAAGTTGTAGAATTTCATGGATGATTCATTGACATCATAAGGGACCATCTTAGGTTTGTCCTTGGCCAGAATCCCTCAATATTGAAAGATGTCTGCCATAATTATAGGTTATATATCCAGACACAAGATACCCAGTAGAGAAAAAAAAAAAAAAAAGGATTTTGCCTTCTTTTTATGCCTTAAAAGACTAAGGAAGATTTTATGACTATGGCCACTCTTGTGCCTGTTGCCAGCAAATACCTTTTCACATCTCTTCTATCCAATGTGTCACATCTCTATCAAATGTGTCATATGCCCCAGCCTATAATGATCATTTACTATTGGCTTAGAGCAATTGCATTTACCCTCTGCATTTAAAAATGTGTTCTGCTTCCATGGAAGCTCAAGGCTGCACAGAGAAGCATGAGGGGATAAAAAATTCAAGTTCCCTTAAGAAGTAGAAAAGGAGAAATAGTTCTTTGCCAGGCAACTAGTGGTATCTGTTATAGTTATTATGCTTTGTTGGTGTACTACATACTTCTTGAATTAATACTTTTATTTTCCCTGAGGCAATAATAGATAAAATGTGAGTTTACTTTAGAATGAAGTCCCCAGGGATAATCACATCAAATTAAACAGGTGATTGCTTAGGAAGTAGGCAGTTGTTATTGTTTACATCTACATCTCTTCTCAAAATTCTTTAATGACTCTTCATCTTCAAGAGAATAATTTCTGTATAAAAATGTGCAGAATGAAGACAGGGTTTCTTCCTCAGTTTTGCTGCTCTGTTACCATCCATGACACTGGCATACCTGTGTTCCTTGCTCTCAATCTGGTGCCTTCACCCATCCTGTTCTTTCAGTAACAACAATCCCATCCCTAGCAGAAACTCCCAACCCCAATCAATCATCTCTGCATTTTTGCTTTGACCAAGACCCACTCACACACCTTTGACTGACAGAAAAGGTACTGATATTCCTTCATTCCTTCTAATTTCAGCTCAAATGCCAGCCTCCTTATGCAGTATTTCATGAATCTTCAGGTGAGCTATGTGCTCTTTCATTTTCCTGTTGACCTTCAACCGTATTTCCATTAGACTGATTATTTTATGTTTTTTATATCTACTTGATGACCTCTCGGCACTGGACTTTCCACACTTTGAGGGTAAAGTTGGTGCCCTTGCTGCCTTTGTATTTGACTCTGTAATAACTGGCATAGGCAAGGTTTATTGTGTGTTTGCTAGAGTATGTGCCTGGGCAACAAAAAGTGTTAGTGTCAGTGTACATAAGCAAAGTAAATACGTGGAGCATTTCTTTTATTTTTCCGTGAGAAGAAAATAAGATAGGCCAAAGAAATGCTTTTCAATATTTTCACAAACGTCAAAAGGTTTTACTGCCCCAAAACTTTACTGACAAAGAATGATCTATGAAATATAATTAGTTTTGACCCCACTACAAGTGTAAGCTTTCCTTAAAATCTGGTGTTTCATCTTTGTAAATCGTGCTAATTTTATATTTTATAGTGTTTAGTCTTTTTAAATTATGTTACATGATCTATGTCATAAAACATTTGGGTTTTATTTAGCATGTAAGAATGTTTATGTTATCGTTGTGTAAAACTGATTCTCCAGAAAGAATTACATTGTTTATCCTGATATCCTTGGGAAACCATTATAAGCTCTCACACAGGTTTAATTCTCTAATCAAGAAGCATGGACATAGAGAAATAATCTGAGTTTAAAATTTTGACCACAACACCATTGCTTATTGCTGTGCTCTTGAGTAATTAATTTAAGCTCATTGTACATTAAACAAATAAAATTATTTTAGTTGTGTATTATAATTTACCTTCATATATATCACAATTTTTGACAGAAAATTGTGCAAATTATTTTTATCGAGTTCAAAGATCCATATAAGTAGATAATAATAGTCTTCAAAATATGATAATAGTTTGATTTGTGTTGTCCATGTATAAATGTAATTAGTGAGAATTTTAATAAGTACTGGAAAAGAAAATATATATATATATATATATATATATATATATATATATATATATATACCAAGATGAAATTGCTGGAGAAGAAGAAATGTGCAGGAATAAAAAAGCAAGACTTAACGGAATAGAATTCCAGTTGCCACAAATGAGGATGCAGCCAATAAATGATTTATCTTGTGTCCTTCATAGCATATTTATAAATCCATCTGACACTTCTGGCCTATCAGAGAGCAGAAAAATGAAATTATAGATTCCCTACTATAGATGACACCATCAACAAAGGGATTTAAGTAGGGTTACTTGGTCATTTTCATTTATCTCATTTCTCTGTATTCCATCCTTGACAGCTCTAACATATAAAGTCTTCAAAATCCTAGGAAATGGGGCCAAAGTTTAATGTCCTGTTTTCTTTTTAAGAAGGACATTTGCCTGGTTTCCTAAATGCACAAAAAAATGAATGATAATATAACAGTTTCTGGGAATATGTTATGGTACAAAAAAATGTAAAAATGATTTAAAAAATAAAGATACCTGTAGTTTATTTCTGAACATGGGGCTATTTGTAGCAGTTTCTTTATATTTCTTATATGTTAAAAATATTAAAAGCATTTTTATATGTTAATAAGCAGTTTTGTAATATAAATAACAAAAAGAAAAGTTATTCTTCAGAAATCCATCATCATTCTGCATTCACTTTCTGAAATATCAAAATAATTTCCTTTCCAATCCTTATACAGATGTGCATTTAGATTACATCATTCAATACATGCAATTTTTTGCAATTTTAAATTTAATAAACATTTCACTCAAGAAGTATATCTCCATTACTACATAGTCTATAAATGTTAATTTTAAAAACTACATATTTTTCAGATCAGAAAGTTCCTAATCAAAACAGATCAATAAAGAGTTCAGTGGGCTTAAAAATGCTTGTTTAGAGTTGTAAAAAGGGAGGTAAATTAATAAAATGTACTGTTAGTTTACAATTTCTGGTTCAGATAATCCTTTCCACTTTACAAAACCTTTTACACATATTAATAAGTTTTAATAAAATATTTGAATATAACTTTTCACTTTATTAAGCTTCTTTTTATGAGATTATATAAGATTAAGTTAGTTAACAGGACATTGGAGACTTTGAGATAATTTTGAAACTAGATAAATTTGAAAACTGCATGTCATCCATTTAAATCTTTATGAAGCAAATACTACATAGCCCATAACAGGTTAGCCTTAGGTGCACTGTAAAAAAAAAAAAAAAAAAAAAAAAAAAAGATTCAAGTCTCTCTCTTGTTCAGCTTACATTTCTAGAGGCAGAATAAGAAATATCTTCAGAAGTAAAATGTAAGTGTGATATATTTTTTCTAAGTGCTAATAAATCCAAAGACAGTCACTGAACTAGAGTGAGGGAAAACAATTCATAGAGATGGGTTTTCTTGAGTTACATATTAATACAGGAGTTCCTAAATATAATGACCTTTAAAAATCTTCTTGGAAAGCTTTTAAGACATATGTACCCCAGGATTCCAAGATTTTGGTTCAGTAAGTTTAAAAACTGTTTAAAGAAAGAGTAAGTTCCAACTCAAAGGTTCTCACAACTTGGTGTGCAAGAGAATCATCTAGTAAATCTGATAAAAATGTGAATTCGTGAACCTCAGCCTAAGAAATTCAAATGTAGTTGATCTAATATGGAGTCAGAAACTTTTTAAAATATAAATTTAAATTGACAAGGCCCCCTGCATTCCGCACCCCAACACTGTTATGCCAGGGAGATTCTGAGTTAACTTGTTTCTAAAGGGTAACAGGAGAACCATTCCTCACAACTGATGGAAATTTGGAGAAACAGTACTTCAAAAACTTGGGCATTGCTCCTTCATTTGGAAAGCTCATCAGAATCACCCACGGAGATTTTTTTTTACGCACACCTTTGACCTCCTCCTCAGGTTGAATGAATCAGGGTCTACAAAGTTAATGCACAGGTACTTAAACTTTAACAAAGCTCAGCTGGTGATTCTAATAGCCTCTTTGGGTGATACACTCATTAAATATACTCTTGGGAGGCCAGATGAGCTTGCTATTCTAATGAGCCACAAGCATTGGTAGCTATTAGAATGAGCTGGAAAACTTGATAAATATAAAACAACCAAGCTCTCACCTACTCAGTTGAGCCTAGACCAACGTGTCTTTTACCTTCTCTTCAAGTGACTCATAATGCCTGTTTGGCTTGAGAGCCATTGGGCTAAGTCATGTGGAGGAGAAAGCCAGGATATCATTGGACAAGGTTAACTGAAGTCAAGATTTAAATGCTCAGGTAAAGCATGTTGGTTGTTTGTCAATATGAGTCAATTCTAGTTCTTTAGTATGAGAAAGAAAGATCAAAGTATTACTTGGGCATACCAATGTATCAGTGATCTCTTTCAAACATCATAGATTGGATGCATGGGATGTTACTTAAGGGAAACTTTATGGTTTTGTTTATATGGTTGCAGAATGATTTTCATATAACATAATGTTTAATCCTTGGCATAAAAGCCAAGGATAAAAGCATCAACAACTGTACTGATCCTCTGAATGTGGGTTCCTTACTTTTCTTACTATGCTCCAGCTCTGTAGGCTGTCCCTGTGTTCTGGAATTGGTCTATTCTTCAGCAGTTGCAATATTTCCAGAATCTACAACCATGTGTCTTTGTTGTCCACGCAGAATAAAATAAAGACAGAGAGATGCATGGTTTGGGTACACATAAAGAAAAATAACTAAAACTTCTTTGATTATCATGGCAATAAGGTAATGAAAAAGATACTGGAGTTATTATATTGTCAAAGCATTCTGATCCCAGCTTATAATAGTCAATCCATAAGGTAGTTCCCAAATGAAGTAACCCAGCAAATTTATACCCAAGCCATGGATTCTTCTCACATTTCAAACTTACCTGGACAGACTTGCTCATTATAGCTTTTATTACTATATCTTGACCACCCCTTGCCCCTTTTCCTTTTTAATCTCTTTCTACTCCTACCAAAGATAATGGTCAGACTAAAACACATTATATAATTCTCATAATAGAGTGGGTACAATTATAACCACGCAATTAGCTAAAATTTTACAGTCAGTTGAAAGAAGTGATTTATTAATAATGTTCTTGTATTCATTCATCCAGCAATAAATATTTAGTGAGCAGCTACTGTGTTCCAGACAATTGTCTTTCTGCTTCTGTTACACTGTAAATACAAGAGGCAAAGATGTCTGCCCACATGGAGGTTGGATTCCAGTGTGGAGAGATGGTGATAAAATAATCTAGCACATTTAAAGGTTATATATTTCACAGAAAATAACAAAAGTAGAACAGTTTAAAAGGAAATGGGGGAATTTGGAGATAAGGAGATGTGGGATGGGAAGAAATATAATTGTAAATAGGATGCTTAGAGTTGAATTTTCCAAAAGAACAGATTTGGGCAAATTTGCTTGGGAGCTAAAGGTGTTAGCCATGTAGATATCAGGAAGGAGAGGGGTCTAATTGTAAAGGCAAAGGCTAAAAGGAGGCTTGGAAAATAGCAAAGAGGACAGTGCAATGGGAGCAGAGGAAGGCAGAGTTCTAGGACCTGAGGTCAGAGTAGTAACAGAGGTGGGCTTGAAGGCAGGTCAGGTAGAGCTTTGGCTTTAACACTAAGAGCAGTGAAAAGCCATTGAAGGATTTTAAACAGAAGGATGATATTAAGGTAATTATCTCTCTGTTGACAATAGCAAGTAAGGGACAATCTTAAAGCCAGAAGACATTTTTAAAGGCTATCATAATGCAGATAAGAGATGATAGTGACTTCATCCAGAATAGTCAGAGGAGGCAATGAAAAGACTTTAGATTCTAGGTAAAATTTGAAGGATATGTTGGCAGAATTTCCAACAAATTGCATGTGGAACATAAGAGAAAGAGGAATCAAGGATGGCTTAGGGATTTGAGAGCTAAGCAACTTAATTGTGGAGCTGCCATTTACCAAAAAATAAAAATAAGAAAAAATAAAGAGTATGAGTGAGGAAAGCAGATATGGGGGGCACAAAATCAGATCAATTTTGGACATGTTGAATTTTAGATATGTTTTAGACTCCAAAGTGGGGTATCAAGTAGTCATTTGGATATATGAGGCTTCAGTTTGGAAAAATGTCAGTCTAGAAGATTAAAAAAAGTGAATGTTGGTAGCACAGAGATGATATTTAAAGCCATACAATGATAGAAAATTCCTTAAAGTAGCATGTATATATAGAGAGAAAATGTTTAAGTCTGAGCCATGGGCCATTCCAACAATAAGAGCTTGGAAGGAGAAGGAACCAACAAATGAGAGAAGGTACAGCCAGTGGATAGAAAGAGAAAGAAATGTGGTATCTTTCAATCTAAGAGGAAAGATCTCATCACCTCTGAAGAGAAACAGGTTGTTACCAACACAGATGTTTTGCAAATTAGTACCCTTCTTTTGTTTGGAAAGTAAGAGTGTTTTTTTCAGTTAAGGCTTAAACTTAAATGCCTTTTTTCCTGCACATTTCTAACTGCAGTTCTGAAAATAGAGGTTATTCTTTTTACACTTGAGCACTATGCCATTTTCTTGTTCTTTGTGAAAATCTAATTTTACCCCAAATGGTTTGATGACAAATCAGTGGCCATTTACTTAGTAATGTTGATGAAAAAGAGTCAAATTCTGTAAAATATTTGAATGGATTTGTTCTGAGTCAAATGTGAGTGACCAATACCTGAGGCACAGTCGCAAAAGGTCCTGAGAACATGTGCCCAAGCTGTTTGGGTTACAGCTTGATTTTTTATACACTTTCCGGGGACAGAAGTTACAGGCAGACATCAATCAATACATGCAAGGTGTACATGGGTTTGATCTGGAAACATGGTGTAAGGAACATGGCTGTGCTTTAGTCAAGGGTGAGCCGAGGTAGGATGTTTACATCCTGAGTGATTCAGTGAGTTTAGAGAGCAGGTGTAACTCCGCTTGTTTTCACAACCATGTAGCCATAGCATAGGAAGGTCATCATTGGCTCTACAACACTATTGTCTGTAAAAGGTGTAACTCCCCTGCTAACGCTGTACAGGCTTTCTTGGCTCTTGAGGCTCAGCTTGGCTCAACATTGTTTGACATGGCAGGCACACTGGCACCCAGAGAAAGAGAAAGAGTGAAGGCTGTCTGTCTTGCAGATAGACAGGAGGGAACCAGGACACAGCTCGACTTACATGTGCCCAGAGAAAGAGTTAAGCTGCTGACCCAGAAGGCAAGAGAGAGCCTGCTGCACAGCTGTGCATGGGGGTGGCTGACTCAAGCAGCCAAGACAGGGCAGACAGTGTGAAAGTAACCTGCTAATGAGAAAGCTAGTTTAAGTAATCTCTGTAAGAGCTGCTGCTGAATGAAACCATATTCACCTGCCTATGGCCCCCGAGTGTTCTTTCTACCCATCCACCCACTGCCCTTGGACTTCAGCATGGGCTGAACCCGGACCCTAGGCCCCGACAATTGGCAGTGAGGGTGGGATGAAGTGAGTGGGTCTTCAGCCCCTGAGGCCTCCTGGGTCAGCTATGTGGCTGCAACATGGGCTGTGGTACCCAGTGGCAGTGGTGTTGCTTGGATGAGCCTCAATGGAAACATGGGAGGCAGTGGACAGATTCCCTGTGAGTGTGGAGAAGGCTCTGAAGCATCTGAGGTGGACAACACCAAGGAGGAACATAACGTTGCCAGCAAAGTCAGATGGGCATTTGTAACCGTGCTGCAGGAATTGCATGCCCAATCCTGCAGGATGCAATATTTCCAGAATCTACCACCATATGTCCTTGCAGGCTTGCCCTCTAGTCCACCAGAAAATAGAGCATGAGCAGCTGTTAGGCCCAGGGGCGGTCCCAGAGACCCCCTACTGTGGTGAAGTGCACTTCCTCTGGTGTCTGTGCCCCAGCTGAGTTGTGGGAGTTAGGTAATGTCCGCTGTCATGTACAGACTTAGTGCAAGTCATTTGAGAGAAGAACATTGCTGCACAACCCAGTCCTGCTTGAGCATTCCAGTTCAAAGAGTACCTGCTGCGGTTGGCAGATGTGTAGTCTTTTCTGTTTGGTAAGAGAACTGGCCGAGCTGCCCGAGTTAAGGGGGACACTGGACAACCAGAACCATATGTGGACTTGGCAATCCACTGGTCTCTGAACCCAGATAAGTTTCCAGGCAGAGCTGCATTTATTGACAGTTATGGAAGCTGGTCAGTGAAAGTGAAACCTCTGTCTTTGCACCTTGGCATTGGCAGCTTGGTTCTCCACTTATGCACTGCTTGTGTCTCTCCCATGCCTGAGGATATTCTGAGAGTGGATGTCTTTCATGGGTTAGCAGCTGTAGGATCTGTAACAGACTTGCCGGACTACTTGACAACAGAACTGCGACTTCTTGTCCAGAAAGCCAGGAACAGTTTGCCTTCATTGGAGGGCAACAGTGGACTTTCACCGTGTTGCTGGAGGGCTATATGCATAGCCCCACCATATGTCATAGTCTGATTGATGTTATGCTAACCTCTCATTCTCTTGCAGGTTTAAAAACAGCAACGCCCCTCTTACCTGGGATTGGATGATGAGGCTGAGACAGGCAAGCAGGCTATTCAGTAGGCACAAGCCCTACGGGTAGTTAACCAGGGGTGCCTATTAAAACTGAATGTGCATGTGACCACAGATAGTTTTGGCTAGGGTCTAAACAATGTGGAGCGCTTGGAAGTGCCAGTAGGCTTTTAGTTCCAGCTGTGGGAGGGAGCTAAGTGTCAGTGTTCATTAATAGAGAAGCAGTTAGTAATAGCGGGATGGGTGTGTTCATGGGTAACCACTGCCCGGACTGGGAAGCAGTTAGTAGCTGCATATGCTGCCCTTCATGCTCAGAGTGTGGCAGGACAGGCTACAGTCATCATGCAGATGACTTACCCAATAGCGAGATGGGTACACTCATGGATAGTGGCCCCCCTAGACTGGAAGCCAGTGCAGACATCCACTTTAGTGACGTGGGGTGCCTACTTAGAGCATTGAAGTACACTGAGTACAAGTCCCTTAGCAGAAGAGTTACAAAAAGCCTTAGGACCTGTAGTCCTAATGCAACATAAGGCCTTGGGGCCTAAGGTCATAGGGTCTGAGGCACCCCTAGACCCTGAACCTTCACTGTTAGGAAGGGTGTCCCCCAATTCCTAATAGGACATTATATACAGATAGGTCTAGCCGGGGTGCTCCTTCTGCCTGGACTTTTGTCTAAGTCCAGCCTAGTACTGACAACATGTGGTTTAAAACCAGTTGTAAACAGAGTAGCTAATAAGCTAAACTCTGGGCAGTGTGAATGGTAATCACCAAGGAGCTGACACCTATGGTAATCTGTGCCAATGGATAGCCAGTTTATCAAAGCTTGTGTACGTAACAGGCCTGCATGCTCAGATGCTTGTGTATGTATTAGGACTGCATGCTCAAAGCTTATATGTCAGGCTTATGGGTCAATCCTGTGTATGTATCAGGTATGTGTACCCAAATTTTGTATGTCAGGCCTGTGTGCCAAACCTGTGTATCAAACTTGCGTATCCAAACCCTATGTCTCCCTCGGCCAAAGGGATGGAGTGTAAGGAACATGGCTGTGCTTTAGTCAAGGATAGGCCAAGGTAGGATGTCTTTATTCTGCATGACTCAGTGACTTTAGAGCACAGATGTATAACTCCACTTGTTATCACAACCGTGTAGCCATAACATGGAAAGGCCATCACTTGGCTCTGTGCCACTATTGTCTGTAAAAAGTACAACTGCTCTGCTAACACTGTACAGGCTTGCTTGGCTCTTGAGGTTCAGCTCAGCTCAACATGGCTTGACATGGTGGGCATGCTGGCACCCAGAGAGAGAGAGAGTCAAAGCTGTCCGTCTTGCAGATAGACAGGAGCGAGCCAGGCCACAGCTCAGCTTACTCATGCTCAGAGAAAGAAAGAGTTAAGCTGCTGACCCTGAAGGCAAGTGAAAGCTGGTCGTGTGCTATGCATGCAGGCTGCTGGCTCAAGCAGCCAAGATAGTGTGGACAGTGTGAAAGTAAGCTGCTAATGAGAAAGTTAGTTTAAGTAAACTTTGTAAGAACTGCTGCTGAATAAAACCATATGCACCTGCCTACGGCCCCCCCAAGTGTTCTTTCTGCCCATCCACCCACTCCCCTCAGACTTCAGCATGGGCTGGACCAGGACCCCAGGGCTTGACACGTGGGACAACTTGAAGGGAGCTTCTAGATCATAGGTGGATTCAAAGCTTTTCTAACTGGCAATTATCAAAAGATCTGGAATCAATAGAAAAGAATGTTTTGGTTAAGATAAGGGGGTGTGGAGACCAAGGTTCTTATGCAGATGAAGTCTCTAGGTAGCAGTCTTCAGAAAGAATAGATGGTACAGGTCTCTTTTCACATCTAAAAAGGTACCAGGTTCTTAATTAATCTCTCTTGGATTAGGAAAAGCCCTGGAAAGGGAAGGGGTTTCTTTATAGCACGTACATTTTTTTTTTTTTTTCTCACAAGAGACAGCTTTGCAGGGCCATTTCAAAATATGTCAAAAAATGTATTTTGGGATAAAATACTTCAATTTCTTCCAGGGCTTGCTACCTGCTATGCAATGCTATGTCAGTGATAGGTTGGAGTTTGGTATCTTATTGGTACAAAGAGTCTGTTTTGTCATTCTTAAGATCTCTGTTTTAATGTTAATGCTGATCAGTTGTGCCTAAATTCAAAGGTAGGAGACTACAGTGAGGTATGTCTGGACACCCTTCCCCACTTCCATCATGGCCTGAACTAGTTTTTCAAGTTTAATTTGGAATGCCTTGGCTGAGAGGAGGGTACATTCAAGTCAATTGCGGGTGCTATAATTTTATTTTTGGTCTACAATGGCAATGAAACCCAGACAATATGCTGAAAGGATACTACTTTTCTTCTGTTGATGGACATTATCTCTCACACTCAAAATAATCAATCAGCATTCTGTGGATAAAGCCCTGAGTACCTTGGAGGTTAAGTAAGTTCCCTAAAGTGATAGAGTAACAAACAGAACCACCGTGTCCATCTCCGTTGAAATCTTTACTCTTTTCTACAATAGAATTGATGATATTGTCTCAGATTAGAATACAGGTTTCTAATCCTTCGTTCTTTTCTGACAGCTAAAGGACCCTGCAAGGCACCGAGAAATCGCTGAGGCTTTACTCCCTCATCATCAATATTTTGAACCATAGAGCTCTCAATTTCTTGCCAGGAATTATATTTTGAAGTTTGGATGTAATTCGATCATCTGACCATCTAAATTTTGAAGGATTTGGGTTGTGTTAGCTCTCAGAGATATAAAGACAAAGTTATATACTTTAAACTATTTGTTTATCTTAGATGGGGCCCTAGCAACAATAACTTACTGAAAATTATTGATTGAGGATCTACAATGTGGGAAGGCACCAGGCAAGAAAACTGGGGGCAAGTTAGATTCAAAGTGGCAAACACAATTGATAGACTTCCAGGAGTTTACAATCCATTTATGACTGTTATGAATAATAAATAGACTTGAACCCTTGAACAATACAGATTTGAACTGGCAGGTCCACTTATATGTAAATTTTTTCAATAAATGTTATACCAAACATGCCTCCCTCCCCTTCCACGTCCTCCACCTCTTTTTCCTCTGCTATCCTGAGACAGCAAGACCAACCCCTGCTCTTCCTCCTTTCTTCAACTTACTTAGTGTGAAGACAATGAGGATGAAAACCTTTATGATGATTCACTTTCACTTAATAAATAGTAAATATATTTACTGTTATGATTTTCTCAATTACATTTTTTTCTCTGCCTTACTTTATTTTAATAATATATAATACATATAACATATAAAATACGTATTAATTGACTATGTTATCAGTAAGGTTTCTGGTCAATAATAGGTTATAGTTAAGTTTGTGGGGAATCAAAAGTTGCACTTGGGTTTTTGGCTTCCTGTGGGCCCCCCCACGTTGTTCAAGGGTCAACTGCATGGTCTAAGGCCATAAAAGGAGTAATTTAACACACAATAAATTTAAAAGGAAGCAAAGGTTCTATTTTAGTTTTAATATGCATAATTTCCAGAGGAAGATAGTCTTTTGAACTTTCAGGGGTATTTGTTCGTTTTGCATTTCTTAAATGTTAATATTTGCATTAAATAATTTTATCTCTTATAAGGCAATTAGATATAATTTTCTTATATAATATAATGGGAAAGATACTTATAGCTAATGTTTTCTGTAGTTTTATCTGTATATTTAGAAACATAAGGAATCGGGACATATTTTGTGACCTACTTATATAAATGCCAAACATGGTTTCTTCTTGTACTAGATTTACAACATATTGAACTTGGCCCATTTCTAAACTAGAAAGCAAACAGGGAAGAAATCAGTTAAGATGCTTTCCATCCTATAATGTTGCTGAATTTTAGTGGCAGAATATTGAAGTGTCATGTAATTATGTGCAGGTGTGTATGTTTATGTGTGTATGTTTCCAGAGTTGATGAAACTGTAATACAATAAAGACAAGTTCAGAGAATCACTCTACAGGGTTATTTATATTTGTCTCACTCTGTGAACACCAGCTTTCTCCCTTTTCCTAGTGATCTCAGTCAATAATGTGTGATGTTGCTCAACAGGTGACTGGTCAATAATTAGGGGGAACATTCAGGTTTATATAGGTAAACAGTGAAAAGACTGTGGCCATATATCTGCCCTAATAAAATATTTTATTAGAAAGTCTTCTAGAAGCATAAGAAATAATACCATACATCAAATATTCTGCAAAAAAATGAACATATTCATAATACGGACATGTTGGCAGTATTACAAGCCCAGTCTTCTAAAGCTATGCTCAAAACTCTGAAATGTTTCACATTATGCACTTATGTCTTTAAATGAAACCTACTTTTAGAACTGAGTCTAAATTTTCTAACATAGAATTATTTTCCTCTTTGCACGATAAAAATTCCAACCCATTTGACAAAATTATAGATATAAAATAACTTTTATAATATAGAATATGTAGACGTATAAGCAAGCAAATTAAAATCCACATTTTACAGATAGACTTTATTTCATTGAATAATTGAATATGCAGTTTTTCCTGGCTTGGAATGTAATGACTTTATTGACCTATGATTATACCTTGACATTGTGTACGTTATGGGGCAAATTCCATTAAATCTAAGTTTCCTGTGTAGTTAAGAAGTGTTGACGTTTCCTCAGCAATTCATTTTATCTCTATTTCTCAGTATCCGTGTAGAGATTCTTATTCATTTGAAGACGCTAGAGTTGAATTCTAATGAGTCAAGCTTCAAGTGCTCATTTCATGGGTAATTTCTTCAGGTGCCAAACAACTACCAATATTTTCAGTGCCAGAGGAGTAAGTGTGATTGTTCATTTTCTCTTGGGTGGTGCCAGAATACATTTCTTTCAAGATATTTAGCCCTACAGTATTTGCTTGACATGGACGCCCCCCCCTCCCCTGAACCATGTCAACATTTTTTTTCTAAATAGCTACCAGTGTAACCTAAAAACAAGAGTAGGATCATAGAAAAAAAATTGAAACAGGACTGTTTGTCACAGTGTGCACTAGTAAATAAATACTGCAGTCTTCATAATATTGAGGCAGAAGAATATATTAGTCTCTATCAGTCAGACATTCACCCATAAAATGCTCAAATCTCATTTGAATGGACATTCTCTGGTGTGCCGTGTGTAAGAGGCCACATCCTTATTGGCACAACATTGAAGATAAATTACTTGGTAGCATTTTCTGTATTTCATACACCCACATGAACCACAGTGATTGAGTCTGCAATTAATATTTTTGGATTCTTGCCCACATATCCCATGAAATACTGTCATATGAAAGCATAAAAGGTGAAGTATCAATCTAACTTTTCTAGCCCATCCATAATACAATGTTCATAAATGGCATCAATTCTCAGATGTCATGTTCCCATCATTGTCTAACTCATTGCCTTTAAAATACTCAGAATCTGTAGCAAGCAGTGCTCATATATGTAAGCTTTTGTTGTCAGAGGGCATATGCCTGTAGCTGTCAACTTTCCTCCTTCACTCCAGTAGGACCCAGTAATCAGCAATTAAGTAACTGATACGTGAGAATGTGTAAGCATTTTTTTTTTAGTCTAAATGTAATTATTGAACTTTGAAACACATTAAATTCCTTTGCTTCATTTGTCTAACAATTTCCAAGTACAAACCTTAATATTTTCTTCCTACCTGAATAGCCTAGTAGGAAGTCCCTTATTGTCAGCAATATAGTCAAGCATATTTGTATTTACTTGGTAGTAAAGAAAAATTTTATGCTTTCTTTACTAACGTTATTAATTCAGTAAGTAAATAGTATCCATACTGTCATTTAGAAACACCAAAACAGTGTAGAAAGAGCCTGATCTTTGGAATACCAACATGGAAAAATTATCCGAGTTTTTCTACCTTCTGCTTACGGAGCTTGGGCAATTGTCTTAATTATTTGAGTTTCAGTATCCTCATTTGTTAAATGGGAATTATGCCATTTGTTGTTACCTTGAAGGATATTTCTGGTGATTAAGTGACTTGGTTTATGCAATGTTGGCAGAAATGCTGCTTAATAAGTGTTGGCAATGAATATTAATAAGAAATTAGAAAAAAACTGAATCATTCATTCAACAAATATTAAATGTTTTCTATGTGTAAAGCCATATAACAATTTCTCAAACATATTTATAGGGGTGAAATTTTAGTCCATTTTCTGTCAATCAATTGCTTTCACAATACCAAAGGAATTCTTAATAGGAGCAGGGGACTGCAGTAAGCTACATTACACACTATCTTCCCAGACATTAGATGTATTGGCATGCTTTGCTGCCTTCGCCTCCATATTTAATAAAAAAAGAAATTGAATAAATTATTATACTACCACAATGTAAATATGGTTCCCGTGTCCATAATTTCTTTCATTTTTTGAAATGGAAGAAGACAGCCCACTTAAATTAGCTTTTGAAATCTGACCAAATGCTCCAGATGTTCTAGCACTGTCAGTAGAGCTTGTCTGTGATCCATGTCAGAACTGCAGCTGTCAACACGAAAGCACACCTGCCACTGGTTTACTGTCAGCAAATGACTTTTCAATTGTATTAGGAAATGAAGCAAAGTGCTGAATGAAGCATTCACCTTTGAAAAACACCCATGTCACAATGTGATTTTGCTCCAGAAAAATGCAGAAATCTCTAAAGTCTTCCCAGGCACTAACCTTGAACCCAAGAATCTGTAGTCTTCTTGAGCACTAACATTGAACCCAAGAAGGAATGTCTGAAAAACAGTAGATAAATCTCAGAGTATTCTTAGGTCGTTAGACAGAAGAAGTTTGCTATAGGCTTACTACAGAGAAGCAGGCATTTGCATATAAAAGAAGTCCCACTAAAAAATAGCACAATTCATTTCATAAGCTGAAGTAACTTATGCAGAACTAAATTTAGGAAGTTAAAATTACTGAATAGTCCATACTTTTCAAGATTTGATTGAAAAGTTCATTGTTTGGAGTAACAAAATTTTAGAGGTTTGAGGGTTTTACTAATGTCTCAAAATATGACTAAATATAGGAAATGGCATTTGACTGTGAAATGATTCAACAAAAGCAAACACAATGACTTTAAAATCACTTCCTTATTCTTGAATACTCTTTATGTACTGTTTTTCTTCTGTTTTGTTAAGAGATGGCATGGAATAATGGAAATGGCATGGATTTTTAAATCATACTGAGTCAATCAATTCACCTCTCTGAGCCTTTGTTTCTTTATGGGTAAAAGTGAGATACTAATACCTGTCTTAATTGAGGAGTAAATGAAATTCTGAATATTGGCTATTCTGAAAGGGCGAGGAGATTCTGACACCTAGAAAGCCCCTCAGGTGATGGTGATAAAGAGTTGGGCTTAAATGTCTTTGGATTTTTGCTTATGAGTTGCTTCTTTTGCCTCATGGCTTCAGTTTACTTCCTAATTTTTTTTTTTTCTCACTTCTATATCAGCCAACTCCGACTTTTTTCTGCATGTCTTGAATTCAAACTTACTGAGGGATGATCTCATTGTTCCACATTTTCCTTTTGGGGAGCATCTTACAATGTCCTAAATTACAGTCCACTAGCAGATACATAAATTGGTTTATACAGTGTCCCTTACTTTGGTCCAATCTGGTGGGACTTAGTCGATGGGGTTCTGTGATCAGCTTTTTATCCCAGGCTATATGCAGTAGGACTGGCATGTACTAATTCACCATTAAAATGGAAAGTCCAGTGGAATTTAAGAAGGCTTAATGAAAGAAGAACAAAGGATGTATTGAGAACCATATAGGAGCCAAACATGAATGTAGTATCTTTAGCCTGCACTCTGGAAGATCAAATCCAGTTTTTTGCAAACCTGTTTCAGAATTCCAGTAGCTAGATACAGAGTGAATTTTCATATATATATATATGAAAAAAATATATATTCTATTACAATTTCACTATGTGTTATATATAGAATGAATAAAAGACTTCTATTGATGGAAAATTAAATATAATCAATGTTGCCTAGTACTACCACTGGAAAGCTAGAATATTCTAATAGATAACTGGAATTATTCACCTTTATGGAATAATTAGAGATCTTTGATTTAAATACTGTATTTCTTAAGGTTGTAAGGTTTTGATCTCCATTTGTCAGTTTTACAAGATTTTTCAGTTAAGCATTTACTGATCCTTCTCGGTAAATTTATGAAGTTTATTTAACGTCAGGTTGATTATCACTATAAATGAGCCCCTCCATCCTACCCTAGCTCCTTGAAACATTCATATGCAGGTTTTGGGGTGAACATGAGTTCTTATTTTTCAAGGATATACATTGAATTATAAATTGAATGTAACAATTGGGTCATATAGTATTTACATGATTAAATTTGCATGATAAATTTTCAGACTATTTTTCAGATAACTGTAGGAACTTATATTCCCATTAGCAATGCATGAGTGGTACAGTTTCACTACTTTCTTGCCAACATTTGCTGATGTCATTAATTTTTATTTTAGCCATTGTTAATTAATGTATAGTGATACGTTCTTGTGGTTTTAATTTATATTGATGTCTAATGATATTGAACATCTTTTCATGTACTTATGTACTCTATATCCTCTTTAGTAAAATGTCTGTTCGTGCCTTTTGCTCATGTGCTATTTTTTTATTGTTGAATTTTGAGAGTTCTTTATTTTTTATACTACCCTTTGCCAGATAAATGATTTGCAGCTAGTTTATCCCAGGAAGTAGCTTATCTTTATATTCTTTTCATGTGGGATTTTACAGAGCAAAAGTTCTTATTTTTATGAACTTTGCGTTAGGGCTTTCCAGACCAAAAGAACCAATAGGATACATTGGGATATTAATATTATATAATATTATACTATATTATACATAATACTATACATAATATATTGCCCTATGTATTATGCCATATATAGTATATAATGCATAGTATACTATTTATAATGCTATACATAATATATATTAATATATAATTTTATATATAAAATTATACATAACACACATATATATAGAGAGAGAGAACTATATATATATATAAGAAATACGAAACAACAGGGGAAGGAGCAGAGGCCTGAGCAGACGCGAACAACTCTGTCTGACAGCTTTGAAGAGAGCAGTGGATCTCCCAACATGGAGGTTGAGATCTGAGAACGGGCAGACTGCCTGCTCAAGTGGGTCACTGACCCCTGAGTAGCCTAACTGGGAGACATCCCCCACTAGGGGCAGTCTGACACCCCACACCTCACAGGGTGGAGTACACCCCTGAGAGGAAGCTTCCAAAGTAAGAATCAGACAGGTACACTCGCTGTTCAGCAATATTCTATCTTCTGCAACCTCTGTTGCTGATACCCAGGAAAACAGGGTCTGGAGTGGACCTCAAGCAGTCTCCAACAGACCTATAGCTGAGGGTCCTGACTGTCAGAAGGAAAACTATCAAACAGGAAGGACACCTATACCAAAATCCCATCAGTACGTCACCATCATCAAAGACCAGAGACAGATAAAACCACAAAGATGGGGAAAAAGCAGGGCAGAAAAGCTGGAAATTCAAAAATAAGAGCGCATCTCCCCCTGCAAAGGGGCGCAGCCCATCGCAAGCAACGGATCGAAGCTGGTCAGAGAATGACTTTGACGAGATGAGAGAAGAAGGCTTCAGTCCATCAAACTTCTCCGAGCTAAAGGAGGAATTACGTACCCAGCGCAAAGAAACTAAAAATCTTGAAAAAAGAGTGGAAGAATTGACAGCTAGATTAATTAATGGAGAGAAGGTCATAAACGAAATGACAGAGATGAAAACCATGACACGAGAAATACGTGACAAATGCACAAGCTTCAGTAACTGACTCGATCAACTGGAAGAAAGAGTATCAGCGATTGAGGATCAAATGAATGAAATGAAGTGAAAAGAGAAACCAAAAGAAAAAAGAAGAAAAAGAAATGAACAAAGCCTACAAGAAGTATGGGATTATGTAAAAAGACCAAATCTACGTCTGATTGGGGTGCCTGAAAGTGAGGGGGAAAATGGATCCAAGTTGGAAAACACTCTTCAGGATATCATCCAGGAGAACTTCCCCAACCTAGTAGGGCAGGCCAACATTCAAATTCAGGAAATGCAGAGAACGCCACAAAGATACTCCTCGAGAAGAGCAACTCCAAGACACATAATTGCCAGATTCACCAAAGTGGAAATGAAGGAAAAAATTTTAAGGGCAGCCAGAGAGAAAGGTCGGGTTACCCACAAAGGGAAGCCCATCAGACTAACAGCAGATCTCTCGGCAGAATCTCTCCAAGCCAGAAGAGAGTGGGGGCCAATATTCAACGTTCTTAAAGAAAAGAATTTTCAACCCAGAATTTCATATCCAGCCAAACTAAGTTTCATAAGTGAAGGAGAAATAAAATCCTTTACAGATAAGCAAATGCTTAGAGATTTTGTCACCACCAGGCCTGCCTTACAAGAGACCCTGAAGGAAGCCCTAAACATGGAAAGGAACAAATGGTACCAGCCATTGCAAAAACATGCCAAAATGTAAAGACCATCGAGGCTAGGAAGAAACTGCATCAACTAACGAGCAAAATAACCAGTTAATATCATAATGGCAGGATCAAGTTCACACATAACAATATTAACCTTAAATGTAAATGGACTAAATGCTCCAATTAAAAGACACAGACTGGCAAACTGGATAAAGAGTCAAGACCCATCAGTCTGCTGTTTTCAGGAGACCATCTCACATGCAGAGACATACATAGGCTCAAAATAAAGGGATGGAGGAAGATCTACCAAGCAAATGGAGAACAAAAAAAAAAAGCAGGGGTTGCAATCCTAGTCTCTGATAAAATAGACTTTAAACCATCAAAGATCAAAAGAGACAAAGAAGGCCATTACATAATGGTAAAGGGATCAATTCAACAGGAAGAGCTAACTCTCCTAAATATATATGCACCCAATACAGGAGCACCCAGATTCATAAAGCAAGTCCTTAGAGACTTACAAAGAGACTTAGACTCCCATACAATAATAATGGGAGACTTCAACACTCCACTGTCAACATTAGACAGATCAACGAGACAGAAAGTTAACAAGGATATCCAGGAATTGAACTCATCTCTGCACCAAGCGGACCTAATAGACATCTATAGAACTCTGCACCCCAAATCAACAGAATATACATTCTTCTCAGCACCACATCGCACTTATTCCAAAATTGACCACATAATTGGAAGTAAAGCACTCCTCAGCAAATGTACAAGAACAGAAATTATAACAAAGTGTCTCTCAGACCACAGTGCAATCAAACTAGAACTCAGGACTAAGAAACTCCATCAAAACCACTCAACTACATGGAAACTGAACAACCTGCTCCTGAATGACTACTGGGTACATAATGAAATGAAGGCAGAAATAAAGATGTTCTTTGAAACCAATGAGAACAAAGATACAACATACCAGAATCTCTGGGACACATTTAAAGCAGTGTGTAGAGGGAGATTTATAGCACCAAATGCCCAGAAGAGAAAGCAGGAAAGATCTAAAATTGACACTCTAACATCACAATTAAAAGAACTAGAGAAGCAAGAGCAAACACATTCAAAAGCTAGCAGAAGGCAAGAAATAACTAAGATCAGAGCAGAACTGAAGGAGGTAGAGACACAAAAAACCCTCCAAAAATCAATGAATCCAGGAGTTGGTTTTTTGAAAAGATCAACAAAATTGATAGACCGCTAGCAAGACTAATAAAGAAGAAAAGAGAGAGGAATCAAATAGATGCAATAAAAAATGATAAAGGGATATCACCACCGACCCCACAGAAATACAAACACCCATCAGAGAATACTATAAACACCTCTACGCAAATAAACTAGAAAATCTAGAAGAAATGGATAATTTCCTGGACACTTACACTCTCCCAAGACTAAACCAGGAGGAAGTTGAATCCCTGAATAGACCAATAGCAGGCTCTGAAATTGAGGCAACAATTAATAGCCTACCCACCAAAAAAAGTCCAGGACCAGATGGATTCACAGCTGAATTCTACCAGAGGTACAAGGAGGAGCTGGTACCATTCCTTCTGAAGCTATTCCAATCAATAGAAAAAGAGGGAATCCTCCCTAACTCATTTTATGAGGCCAACATCATCCTGATACCAAAGCCTGGCAGAGACACAACAAAAAAAGAGAATTTTAGACCAATATCCCTGATGAACATCGATGCAAAAATCCTCAATAAAATACGGGCAAACCGGATTCAGCAGCACATCAAAAAGCTTATCCACCATGATCAAGTGGGCTTCATCCCTGGGAAGCAAGGCTGGTTCAGCATTCGCAAATCAATAAACATAATCCAGCATATAAACAGAACCAAAGTCAAGAACCACATGATTATCTCAATAGATGCAGAAAAGGCTTTTGACAAAATTCAACAGCCCTTCATGCTAAAAACGCTCAATAAATTCGGTATTGATGGAACGTACCTCAAAATAATAAGAGCTATTTATGACAAACACACAGCTAATATCATACTGAATGGGCAAAAACTGGAAAAATTCCCTTTGAAAACTGGTACAAGACAGTGATGCCCTCTCTCACCACTCCTATTCAACATAGTGTTGGAAGTCCTGGCTAGGGCAATCAGGCAAGAGAAAGAAATCAAGGGTATTCAGTTAGGAAAAGAAGAAGTCAAATTGTCCCTGTTTGCAGATGACATGATTGTATATTTAGAAAACCCCATCGTCTCAGCCCAAAATCTCCTTAAGGTGATAAGCAACTTCAGCAAAGTCTCAGGATACAAAATTAATGTGCAAAAATCACAAGCATTCTTATACACCAGTAACAGACAAGCAGAGAGCCAAATCAGGAATGAACTTCCATTCACAATTGCTTCAAAGAGAATAAAATACCTAGGATTCCAACTTACAAGGGATGTAAAGGACCTCTTCAAGGAGAACTACAAACCACTGCTCAGTGAAATCAAAGAGGACACAAACAAATGGAAGAACATACCATGCTCATGGATAGGAAGAATCAATATCGTGAAAATGGCCATACTGCCCAAGGTTATTTATAGATTCAATGCCATCCCCATCAAGTTACCAATGAGTTTCTTCACAGAATTGGAAAAAACTGCTTTAAAGTTCATATGGAACCAAAAAAGAGCCCGCATTGCCAAGACAATCCTAAGTCAAAAGGACAAAGCTGGAGGCGTCACGCTACCTGACTTCAAACTATACTACAAGGCTACAGTAACCAAAACAGCATGGTACTGGTACCAAAACAGAGCTATAGACCAATGGAACAGAACAGAGTCCTCAGAAATAATACCACACATCTACAGCCATCTGATCTTTGACAAACCTGAGAGAAACAAGAAATGGGGAAAGGATTCCCTATTTAATAAATGGTGCTGGGAAAATTGGCTAGCCGTAAGTAGAAATCTGAAACTGGATCCTTTCCTTACTCCTTATATGAAAATTAATTCAAGATGGCTTAGAGACTTAAATGTTAGACCTAATACCATAAAAACCCTAGAAGAAAACGTAGGTAATACCATTCAGGACATAGGCATGGGCAAGGACTTCATGTCTAAAACACCAAAAGCAATGGCAGCAAAAGCCAAAATTGACAAATGGGATCTAATTAAACTAAAGAGCTTCTGCACAGCAAAAGAAACTACCATCAGAGTGAACAGGCAACCTACAGAATGGGAGAAAATTTTTGCAATCTACTCATCTGACAAAGGGCTAATATCCAGAATCTACAAAGAACTCAAACAAATATACAAGAAAAAAACAAACAACCCCATCAAAAAGTGGGCAAAGGATATGAACAGACATTTCTCAAAAGAAGACATTCATACAGCCAACAGACACATGAAAAAATGCTCATCATCACTGGCCATCAGAGAAATGCAAATCTAAACCACAATGAGATACCATCTCATACCAGTTAGAACGGCAATCATTAAAAAATCAGGAAACAACAGGTGTTGGAGGGAATGTGGAGAAATAGGAACACTTTTACACTGTTGGTGGGATTGTAAACTAGTTCAACCATTATGGAAAACAGTATGGCAATTCCTCAAGGATCTAGAACTAGATGTACCATATGACCCAGCCATCCCACTACTGGGTATATACCCAAAGGATTATAAATTATTCTACTACAAAGACACATGCACACGTATGTTTATTGCGGCACTATTCACAATAGCAAAGACTTGGAATCAACCCAAATGTCCATCTGTGACAGACTGGATTAAGAAAATGTGGCACATATACACCATGGAATACCATGCAGCCATAAAAAAGGATGAGTTTGCGTCCTTTGGAGGGACATGGATGCAGCTGGAAACCATCTTTCTTAGCAAACTATCACAAGAGAAAACCAAACACTGCATGTTCTCACTCATAGGTGGGATCTGAACAATGAGATCACTTGGACTCGGGAAGGGGAACATCACACACCGGGGCCTATCATGGGGAGCGGGGAGGAGGGAGGGGGGAGGGATTGCATTGGGAGTTATACCTGATGTAAATGACGCGTTGATGGGTGCTGACGAGTTGATGGGTGCAGCACACCAACATGGCACAAATATACATATGTAACAAACCTGCACGTTATGCACATGTACCCTAAAGCTTACAGTATAATAAAAAATAAAAAATAAAAATAAATAAAAATAAAAATAAAATAAAAAAAAAAGGAAGTACATACAGTTCTTTCCATAGAGATTGGGAGAGAGATTTTAAGAAACTGGCTTATCTGATTGCAGAAGTTGGCAAATCTGAAATCTGTAGGGAAAGCTGGCAGGATGGAGATTTAGGTAAGTGTTGATGTTGCAGTCTAAAGTCTGAAACTTAGGCAGAATTTTTATGCTACAGTAGAGGCAGAATTTCTTCTTTGGTAAACCTAAGTCTTTTCTCTTAAGGCCATCAGCTGATAAGATCAATTCCATTCATGTTATGGAGGGTAATCTGCTTTATTCAAGGTATCATTTAAATGTTAATCACATCTTAAAAATACATTCACAGCGACATTTAATTTGGGGTTCGACCAAACAACTGGTCACTACAGTCTAACCAATTTGGCACTAAAAATTAGTCCAATTATCTATTGGGCAGAAAGCCCAATTTATTTATTTTTATGTTTATCCATCATGCTTCTGATGTCATGTCTAAGAAATCTTTGCATAGCCCTAGATCACAGGATAAGAATATCTTGTGTTTTATTTACTTTCCTAAAAGTTTTGTATTTTATGTTTTATATTTAGCTCTCTTCTCCATTTTGAGAGATTTTATGTAAGGTATGAGGTTTAAGTTGAGACTCATTGTTTGGTCTATATATGTTCAATTGTTCCGTCATCATTTGTTGAGTCATTTTTCCATTGAATTGCTTTCACCTCCTTGTCAAAAATCAGTGGAGCATGTGTGTGAGACAATTTTGTATAAGTCTTTTTGTGACATGTTTTTACGTTTCTTAGGTAAATAACAAGGCATGGAATTGCTGGGCCATAGCGACTGTTTAAGTTTAATACATCTTCACCAGCAGTTAATGAGATCAGTCTTGTTGACTATTTTGGTAGAGATGTAGTGGTATCTTAAGGTGGTTTCAGTTTGCATCTTCCTGATAACTAATGCTGTTGAACACTTTTCTATGAGTTTATTGGCTATTTGGATAGTTTCATTTTAAAGTGTCTATTCAGACATTTTACCCATTTAAAAATTGGATTGTCTTTTGATTAGTTTTAGGAGTTCTTTATATATTCTGGAAACAAGTCCTTTGTCGTGTGTGTCTGTGTGTGTAATATATACATTATGCACACATATAATATATGTATAATTTTCTCCTAACCTGTGACTGCTTATTTTTTAACAATGTCTTTTGATAAGGTGCATTTTTAAAAAATGATTAAACCCAAGTTTTGAGCTTTTTTTCTTTTATAAGTTTGTGCTTTCTATGTCTTATCTAAGAAATCTTGCCTGCTTCAAGATTGCAAAGATAGTTGCCTATGCTTTCCTCTTGAAAACAGGTATATTCTGAAATTGTTTGGTATCCTAAAAGTAACAATTATGTTGTTTGAGAAGATTGGTCAAATCTTTTGTAACTAAATTGAGAAGAATAGTATCCTAAAAGTAACAATTATGTTGTTTGAGAAGATTGGTCAAATCTTTTGTAACTAAATTGATCTTCCTGTCAATTATTGAGAGCAAGGGTGAAAAATAACTGAATATAATGGTAAAATGTTCTATTTCTTCCTTTTGTATTGTCAATCTTCGCTTCATTTATTTTTGAAGTTTTCTTATTAAGGGATATACATTTAGTTTTTCTATGTCTACTTGCCGAATTGATCATTTCATTATTATAAAATATCCTCCTTTATCTCTGGTAGTATTCGTTGTCTTAAAGTCAACTTTATCTAATACGGCACTCCATCTTTCTTATGATCAGTGCTGATAATACATAATTTTTATCATACTTTTGCTTTTAACTACTTTGTGTCTTTACATTGAAAGTGTATCTCTTCGAGACCAGCCTGGCCAGCATGGTGAAACCCCGTCTGTACTAAAAATACAAAACTTAGTCAGGCATGATAGATGCCTGTAGCCCTAGCTACTCAGGAGGCTGAGGCAGGAGAATCATTTGAACCCAGGAGGCAGAGGTTGCAGTGAGCCAAGATCATGCCACTGCACTCCAGCCTGAACGACAAAGTGAGACGTCATCTAACAAAAAAGAACAAAGTGTCACATATACATAGCAAATAATTGAATCAAGCTCTGTCATACACTCTGACAATCTTTGCCCATTAATTGAATGATTAGCTTACGTGGTTAGTCTCCTTTCTTTATTTAATGCAACTGTGAATTAATTTGGGTTTAGGTCTATATTCTTGCTATTTATTTTCTATTAGTCCCATCTGTTATTGATCATTTCCAGCTTTCTTTTTCCTTCACTTGGAATGAATTTTCTATCTAGTATCATTTTCATTCAACTTGAAGAATTTTCTTTATCATACTTTGAAGTACATATCTGCTGATGACAAATTGTATTACATTGCTCAGCAAATATCTTTATTTCAACTTCATTTTAGCTAAATAAAAAATATTGGACAGCAGTGTTTCTCTTTATACTTTCAACTCTTGAAAGATTTTGTTTCATTATCCTGTCTTGCATTTTTTTGTGAGAAAAGTCAAAAAATTCCTATCATTGTTCTCTTTGATGTAATAAGCCTTTATTTCTTGAGCTTCTTTCACATTTTTCTCATCTTTCATTTTTAGCAATTTGCTTATTATATGCCTTGGGCTTTTTCCTGGTGTATGTGTGTGTGTATGTGCGTGTGTGTGTATTTGTGTTTATCTGAGATTTCTTAGATTTTTGGTTTTATAGCTCCTATCAAATTGGGAAAACTTTGGAAAATAGCCTTGAAATATTTTTTCTTTTGGATTGTCAGAAGGGCTAAATATCCTGATGTACAAAGTATGGTTGTCATGCAGATATCCTACGGCATGTCATTACAAGACTAAAACAACTATGTCCTATTCAGCCCTTGCTATGAGTGCCAGTCACTGAATCACACACTCTACATGCATTTAGTCCTCAAACAGTCTAAAGTAGACCCTCTTATTATCAATGTTTTACAAGTGAGCATTCTGAGATTTCGACAGGCTAGGCAGCTTGATTGCTAATTAAGTCCTGGCTGTGAGAACCAAACAAAAATTTCACTGAAGCTATATTTTGAATGGCAACCTGAATAAAAAGAGAGACTCTCCAAAAGAAAGAGATGTTTATTTGGAAATAGAGCATTTCAAGGGGAGTATGCTTACCGCAGTAAGTTCTGCATATTCAGGGAGATAAAGGAACACAAAGGTTTGTAAGGAAAAATGAGGATGACTACATAATTGTTCTGAAATAATTGTTATTGGCTACAAAATCAATAGCAAGGGTGACACCAGTCCAATTTAGACAGGATTTCCTTGTAGAAGTATTTTTGTGTAAGTTTGGTTTGGCCTTTGCGCAAGTGTATGGTTTTTGTAGAGTCTTTGTGATAGCTGTTGTTACCAAGCACACAAGCATGAGAACCCTCCCTTCATAGTCTTTCCCTGCTCTATTAGTCAGGCTTTATTTTTTATTTTTAGTCTTTTTTTTTTTTTTTTTTTTTAACATTAGCGACTCCATTTTGATTTGGAGAATTTTCACACAAGTCTTTATAACTCACTGCTTATGTAATAGGGTTCCATTATTTACCTGGTACTTTTAATGCTCTTTTAGTGAGAAACACTGTTTTATAATTACTCCACTATATTAAGATCATAAATTATATGAATCTCAAGATTTTTAATTTTTCATTACAGATTAAATAATGTAATGAACATGAAGCACAGCACAATATTTAGTACTTAGTATACCATTTGACATATTATAAATAGTCAATAAGTTAGTAATTATTATTACTATAAACAGAATCTCCTGGTGTAAGAGGAACACTTTTAAATTTGTGCGTTGCTGCCAGAATTTTAAATATAAAAAAGATAATTTATATAACGTAAAGGTAGTAGTAATTGTCAGTGGAATATGGGCACTACTAGAGAGGTAAATATATAATATGGAAAATTAATGTAAGATAAATACAGAGAAAACAACAAAGATTTTATTCAAAATCACCTAAGGAGGAAAAATTGTAAAATGGCATTAATTAGAAAAACTGAAACATGAATAAAGAAGATAAAATAGTAGAAATACACGAGAATGTACAAAAAAGAAACATCTGGTATTTAGTTGTGCTATGAAAATTGCGTAAGTTCTAGCTTACACAATAAGACAAAAAAATGAAATAAAGGGTATATAGATTGAGAAGAAAGCAACATAACTATCTTTTTTTCTCAGATAACATGATCTTCTACATAAAAAATCCAAAAAAATCAACAAAAACTTTTGAAACTAATAATGGATTATAGCAGGGCTGCAGGATCTAAGATTAATACACAAAACTCAATCAAAACAAACAAAATTTCACTGAAACTACATATTCAGTGAAAAAAAAACTGGTATATATTTCTATATACCAGAAATAAACAAGTGGAAATTGGGATTAAAAACACAATACCACGTATGCTGGCAACCAGAAGAATGAAATACTTGGGTGTAAGTCTAACAAAATGTGTACAAGATCTATATGAGAAACTGAAAAACTCTGATAGAATAAAAGTTTTAAAAGTGGGGAGATATTCCACACTTATAAATAGGAAGACTCAATATATTCAAGTTGTTAGTTTTTTCTAAAATTGATCTATAGACTCAATGCAATCCCAGTCAGAATCTCTGCAAGTTATTTTGTAGATATCAATAAACTAATTCTAAAGTTTATATGGACAGTAAAAGACACAGAATAGCCAACAATGAACAAAGTTGGAGGACTGACATTAGCAAACTTCAAGATATACTATACACCTATAGTAATCAAGACAGTGTGATATTGATGAAAGAACAGACATGCAGATCAATGTGACAGAATAAAGAAATCATGAATAGAACAATAAGTAGCTACCTAAAAGAGTTAAAAGTTTAAGTCCACACAAAAACCCTGTACACAGATATTTAAAATAGCTTTATTCATAATTGTTTAAATTTGAAAGAAATTAAGACGTCCTTTAATAGGTGAGTGGATAAATTGTAGTACATCTAAACAATAGAATGTTAAAAACATGGAGGAATCTTAAATGCATATTACTATGTGAGAAAAGCCAATCTGAAAAGGCTACATATTGTATGATTCCAACTATATGACATTCTAGAAAAGACAAAACTTTGGAGACATTAAAAATATCAGTAGCTGTCAGGGGTTGGAGAAAGGGAGGGATGAATAGGCACAGCACAGATAATTTTTAGCACGGTGGAACTATGCTGTATGATGCTACAATGGCAAGTGTGTGTCACTATACATTTGTCTAAACCCATAGAATGACTTTGAACTCATGCATAGAGTGAACCCTAAGGTAAACAAAGGACTCTGGGTGTTAATGATGTTAACATAGGCTCATTAATTTTAACAAGTGTACTCTTTTTGTGGGGGATGTTGATAACAGGGGGACCTTATCCATGTGTGGGACAAGAAGTATATTTGAAATTTCTATACCTTCCTGTCAATTTTGCTATGAATCTAAAACTATTCTAAAATATTTAAAAAATAAACAACAACAACAACATGGAGCTTAAACCTCCAAACATATTCAGATATAGTCAGAAACCTATTCCAATTAGAAATGTGGGCTATGGGCTAGAATTTGCTCAGAGTTCCTAATTTTAATTCACTGTTATAGTTAAACTATAATAAAACTATAAAGCAGAATACCAAATCTAAAACAAAAGTATAAAATAAAATTGTTATAATAAAATACATAAAGCTTAGTCCTATTAGTGTTGCCTCAAAATGTCTATTTTTTTAATGATTCAAGGAAAAATTTATGTGCCTAGAAAAATGGCCGTATGACTTTAATCTGTATGAAAGCAAAAAGTGCATGTAGATATCAAAATATTTCTGGTTAAAATGTTTTTAAAAGTCAGGCAACTGATGTTCTTTGTGGTTTAGAATACATTTGAAGACACATTCAAGAGATGTTCTCAAACTGCCTTTAACATCATTGGATTAAGTATATAGGCCCTCAAGTGAGATTATTTTGAAATAAATATATCTTAATTAAATATAAACCTTAAAAAATTTAAGAAATTTGTATCATGTGTATCACAATGAAGTCGGACTGAAAATATTTATGCAAAATAATTATTTTGGAAACCTTCATTGATTAAATGACGTGTTCTGATAAGGAAACCTAAAAATAAGCTTTTAATCCAATTAATTAAAATGTCACAGAAATTAACATTATAAATGGTTAATACTTATTTTTCACATTTGGTTCTTATAATACAATTTTTAGGGAGAAATGGTTAAATCTACAGATACAAATAAAAGTACTGTTTTATAGAAAATAGTTTGGTATTAAACAGGCTTCCTAATGCTCACCATTTATCCTTAAGCTTAATTCAAACCAAGGTTATTTTGAAGTATATCACAGAGATATGGGCAGTAGCTTAGATGCATTTTCTACAGTAGAAGAGATTAAGTCTGGTTTTATGAATTTGGAATAGCTTACAAAATTGAAGTTGGAGGGATTCTAATCTGACAGTTTCTTGATAAAATTTGGACTCGAAGCAAAATTTGTATTAAAAGTTCTGGAAAATGGTAGCTTCTACTATATATTTAATAAACACAAATGGTTTTAACAATAGTTAAGCACGTATTGTTTTGATTTCACTAAAGCAATTATTTTCATCTTTTAAGTTAATAACGTTTTAGAAAAATCAAGTGTGCAACACTGTAGTATAGACTAGATTACAAAGAAGTAGCCTAGAACCAAAATTCAAATGTCTCTGATTCATTCTTGTTTTTGTTGTTTGTTTCCAGTAATAATCAAGGTTGACAGCCTTGATCCTAGGCTTATCTGTGACATAAAATGGGCTCTGGAATTTGCAAAGTTATCAGAAAATTATTTGTATCTGCATTATCCATCACAAAGAAATCTATCATTAAATTTACCCTACCTTGGAAAACTAAGTAAATATTTCTTCAATTAAAATTTTGAAATTTACCTAATCTTCATTTACATAAAATAAAAACAATGATATTAAGTGATATATGATATTGATACAATGTTAAGCCCAGGGAATTTAGCAATTGTTTATACCCTTGGATTTACCAATGAGGCAAAGTATAGAACATGTGCATCCTTCTGGAAAGTAGCCCTGTGCGAATTTCTAGTCAATTCCACAACTCTAACATCCACCAGTGGCAACATTTTCTGAATAGAATCCCCATAATTAGTTATGCCTATTCTTAAAATTCATGTAAATGGAATCTTAAAATATACATTCTTTCATGTATGTTTTTCTTTTGCTCAACACAATGTTTTTGAGTTTCATTAATGTTGTTTTATTAGTAGTCCCATTCCTTTTTTTAACTAAGTGGTATTTCGTTGTATGAATATACCACAATTTGTTTGTTTCCCTGTAGATGAGCACTTGCATTGTTTTCAGTTGGTATGATTATTCTCATACAAGACTTTTGTGGACATACGTTTTCATGTGTATCGTGTGAATATCTTAGAGAATCACTGGAATTGCTAGAAAACGCTGAGTAGGGTTATGTTTAGCTTTATAAGGAAGTGCCAAGCAGTTCTCTGAAATAATTACTCAATTTCGTACTCCTGCAGCACAAACGCCTTAGAATTTTGTAAGAGTTCCAGTTGCTCCTCATTGTTGTTAACACTAGGAATTGTATTGTTGATGTTAGGCATTTTAGCAAACTGAAATGTCATCTCATTGTGGTTTAATCTGCATCTCTCTAAAGACTAATTTTGTTGAGCACCTTTTTCATTTGATTGGTGGCCGTTCATATATCTCTTTTAGGATGTGCCTATTCTTTTTTCCCCAAATTTAATTGGGTCATTTGTGTTTATATTATTGATTTGTCGAGTTCTTTATATATTTTGTATGTAAGTCCTATGTCAGATATAAATAGTGCCAATATTTTTTTCCCAGTCTGTAGCTTGACTTGCTTATTCACCTTTTTAATGACATCTCTTGATGATTTGGCATTGTTAATTTTGATGAAATTCAATATAACTTTTTTATTGTTAGCGTTTTTTATATAAAGGTAAAAGTTTTTGTGTCCTGTATAAGAAATATTGGACTCCTTTGAAACTTGAAGATATTATCCTATGTATTCTTAATTTTTCATACAGGTCCATGATCTTTTTTGGCATGAAGTGAGACAGGAATCAATGTTTATTTTGTAAGATACCTGTTTGTCACCTAAACTACCCAATTTATTGGCATAAAGTTGCCAAGATATTCTCTGATTGTTCTTACACTGTCTCCAGGATTTGTTGCGATAATCTTTCTTCCCTGATAGCAGTAGATTGTGTTCTTCCCTTTTTTCTTTTTTTCTCTCAGTGTCTCCTTTTTCTTGATTAGAGTAACTCAGGATTTGTCATTTTTCTTGATCTTTTCAAAGAACCAATTTTTGACTTTAATTTTCTCTACTCCTTTGTCTCTTTTCTATTTTGTTGACCTCTCCTCTTGTCTTGAATATTGCCTTATTCTGGGTTTACTTTACTCTTATTATTCTAACTTCTTACTCTAGAATCTTGGGTCATTTTCTTAGACTTTTCTTATTTTAGATACCTCTCTTCCCCACCCAACCTTCACTAGTTACTCAGTGAAAGTCCAAAATACATCATAGTTATTACTTCACCATTCCTGCCCTGCCTCTTCTCTTCAGCCAGACCACTGACTTACACTGGAAATATTCTCTGTGTGCCTCAGTGGAAACATTCTTAGCTCTTCTATTCTGTCCTAGCCATCACCATACCACGTTATGCACTTCGTAATGCCTTTGGGGAAATATCTGTGGCTACATTCATACTTGTTCTATAGCTAAGCCTCCTTGTGATTCTAGTTAATCATGCATGTCATATGTATAATTAGAAGTTGGTTAAAGATTAAACTGGTATACCAGATCAGATATCTATGAAACAAGTGGCTTAAACATTTGCATTAATCAGTTTCTGGTTGTTCAGGAATTTCTGCTCTACATGATATTTGTTTAGATCTCTCATATGGTTGTAGCTTGGCTAGGCTGGAAGTTCCAAGATGGCATGTCTCCTGTTTCTGGGGCCTTCATGTTCTTCCCCATGTGACCTCTATATTCACATGGCATTTCTTCTTCCAGAGCCCCTCCATATGACCTCTCAATCTAGTAGTATAACCTCAATTTCCTTATATCATGGCAACTGAAGTCCTACAGGGAGTGTTCCAAAAAGATAAGCCCTAATTTAAAAGTGCTTTTCAAGGCTCCACTTATATAACACTTCTAACTTTGCCTTAACCAAAGTTCAAGGAACTTCCTAGCCTAGGAAAGTTGGTTCATAGTGAGCCATCATAGTAATTTTTTCCTTATTCCTTGAGGTCTACAGTGTATTTCTCTTCTTCCTGCAAGGGATAAAAGTAACTACAGATATAGTTGCTTCTAGCAAGAAGTATTTGTTTTCTCTTTAGTCTTTTTCAGTTTTTTTAAAAATATTTTCAGCTATCTGATAAGTTAAAAATAAAAAGGAAATCTACAGTTATGTAGCTCATCTACTGTTCTTAGTATTAGGATAGGAACAAAAATTTACAGCAACGTTTTGCATCCCAGCGGTAAGTGGAACCAATGTCACTACTTATATTTCATACTTCCTCACCTATACTTAATACTTCAGGGCCCATAACTTTTCCCTTTAAACTAAGTAGATGATTTCATTTACTGGTGGCACAGAGGAAATAGAAAACAAAAGAGGAGATTTTACCTCAACTTCCTGTCACCAAATCTACAAATGCAGTAATATAACCTAATATCAATAAACTAATGAAACATATTTTTTAACCACAGGATTTTTAAAAATAATCCATCTGGAAGTCTCCTCTTCCAAGTCCCACTTTATGTGTGCTGTTGCCACTTCTTTTCTCAACTTCTGTCGAAATGTCCCTTGTTCTGGATAGTCTCTGGCTATTTCAACCTGTGCTAGGTAGCATTTTTGGTGCTCCTATTTCACTCAGTGCTTTCTCCATCATAGACATTATCACTGTACATTGTACATCACTGTAATCTGTCTGTAAAGATGGTTACTGTCTGTAACCATCCCACCTTATATCTCTCATGCACACACATACTGCACCATGATCTCCATGAGGTAGAAATCATGTCTCTTTACCTCAGTTCTATCCCCAGCACAAAGTATAGTATCCTACACTCAGTGTTTACACAGTAAAAGTATGTTAAATGAATGACTGTGTGAGTAACGTATCTCATCTGATCCTGTTACACCAGCATGTTGCAAAGCCCTGGGTGGCAGATACTAGCCAAGTGATAGATTACTAAGTTGCCAAATTTATGAATGCAAAGCTACATATGCAGTAGTGGTAAGAAGGCATTTAGTAACTTAGTGGATTTCTTTGTATAATTAACAACTTTAGAAGAATAACTTTTGGGGAAGAGTGAAAAGGGGAATGTATTTCCCTAGGAGGAATTTCATCTCAAAATGGGATAAAATTATTCAAATATCCATGTAGGGTAATTTCTATTCCTCCATTGAGGAATATTACTAATGGAGATGGATGTGAAAATGGTGTCACATTTGGAAAAAGGTTGAAAACCATTGATTTAAAAAATTGATTCCTAAATGTTCGTTGCTTTTATATATTCACCTTTATGTGCTTAGAGTTTAGCTAACTGGAAATGCTTTTCCTGTTTGCTGAACCAAAGCAGCAATTTACTGAGTAGCATTCCAACATCCTAAAAGAGTTTAATGCAGTTTCCAAAAATGGACAACACTCCTAGTTAATGGCAGTGGGCACTTTGGGAGAACTTATTTTACTCCTATATTTTATCCATCGCTTTTAAAATGCAGTATATTACTAATACAGTTAACT